>NC_079435.1:33321183-33377206 GCF_903798145.1 Danio aesculapii
GGTGAAAATGAACAATGTTTTTGTTTTAACAACATAATATGCAGTATTAAACATGTTTTAACAAGTTGCAAGTGAAATACTGAAGTGAAATTAGAGAAGTTTGCAGAACAGCCTATTTCTGCATTGCAGGAATCAGCTTATTTCAGCTTTCTAAGGCCAAAAACAGCAGGTGATAAAAACTGCTCAAAACAGTGAAAATGATCATGTTTTTTGTTTTTAACAACATAATATGCAGTATTAAACATGTTTTAACAAGTTGCAAGTGAATACTGAGTGAAATGAGAGAGTTTGCAGAACAGCCTATTTCTGCATTGCAGGAATCAGCTTATTTCAGCTTTCTAAGGCCAAAAACAGCAAGTGATAAAAACTGCTCAAAACAGTGAAAATGAACATGTTTTTGTTTTAACAACATAATATGCAGTATTAAACATGTTTTAACAAGTTGCAAGTGAATACTGAGTGAAATGAGAGAGTTTGCAGAACAGCCTATTTCTGCATTGCAGGAATCAGCTTATTTCAGCTTTCTAAGGCCAAAACAGCAAGTGATAAAAACTGCTCAAAACAGTGAAAATGAACAATGTTTTTGTTTTTAACAACATAATATGCAGTATTAAACATGTTTTAACAAGTGCAAGTGAATACTGAGTGAAATGAGAGAGTTTGCAGAACAGCCGATTTTGCGTTGCAGGAATCAGCTTATTTCAGCTTTCTAAGGCCAAAAAACAGCAAGTGATAAAAACTGCTCAAAACTGTGAAAATGAACAATGTTTTTTGTTTTTAAACAACATAATATGCAGTATTAAACATGTTTAACAAGTTGCAAGTGAATACTGAGTGAAATTAGAGAGTTTGCAGAACAACTATGTCTGCATTGCAGGAATCAGCTTATTTCAGCTTTCTAAGGCCAAAACAGCAAGTGATAAAAAGAGTTTACAGTGAAAATGATCAATGTTTTTGTTTTCAACAACATAATATGCAGTATTAAACATGTTTTAACAAGTTGCAAGTGAAACTGAATGAAATCAGAGAGTTTTAGAAGAGCCTATTTCTGCATTGCAGAATCAGCTTATTTCGGCTTTCCAAGGACAAAAAACAGCAAGTGATAAAAACTGCTCAAAACAGTGAAAATGAACATTTTTTTTTGCTTTTAACCACATAATATGCAGTATTAAACATGTTTTAAAACATTACAAGTGAATACTGAGTGAAATGGGAGAGTTTACAGAACAGCCTATTTCTGCATTGCAGGAATCAGCTTATTTCAGCTTTCTAAGGCCAAAAACAGCAAGTGATAAAATACTGCTCAAACAGTGAAAATGATAATTCGTTTTGTTTTAACAACATAATATGCAGTATAAAACATGTTTTAAACAAGTTGCAAAGTGATTACTGAGTGAAATGAGAGAGGTTGCAGAACAGCCGGTTTCTGCATTGCAGGAATCAGCTTATTTCAGCTTTCTGAGGCCAAAAACAGCAAGTGATAAAAACTGCTCAAAAACAGTGAAAATGACAATGTTTTTGTTTTAACAACATAATATGCAGTATTAAACATGTTTTAGACAAGTTGCAAGTGAATACTGAGTGAAATGAGAGAGTTTGCAGAACAGCCTATTTCTGCATTGCAGGAATCAGCTTATTTCAGCTTTCTAAGGCCAAAAACAGCAAGTGATAAAAACTGCTCAAAACAGTGAAAATGAACATTGTTTTTGTTTTAACAACATAATTGCAGTATTAAACATGTTTTAACAAGTTGCAAGTGAATACTGAGTGAAATGAGAGAGTTTGCAGAACAGCCTATTTCTGCATTGCAGGAATCAGCTTATTTCAGCTTTCTAAGGCCAAAACAGCAAGTGATAAAAACTGCTCAAACAGTGAAAATGAACAATGTTTTTGTTTTTAACAACATAATATGCAGTATTAAACATGTTTTAACAAGTTGCAAGTGAATACTGAGTGAAATGAGAGAGTTTGCAGAACAGCCTATTTCTGCATTGCAGGAATCAGCTTATTTCAGCTTTCTAAGGCCAAAAACAGCAAGTGATAAAAACTGCTCAAAACAGTGAAAATGAACAATGTTTTTGTTTTTAACAACATATATGCAGTATTAAACATGTTTTAACAAGTTGCAAGTGAATACTGAGTGAAATGAGAGAGTTTGCAGAACAGCCTATTTCTGCATTGCAGGAATCAGCTTATTTCAGCTTTCTAAGGCCAAAAACAGCAAGTGATAAAAACTGCTCAAAACAGTGAAAATGAATAATGTTTTTGTTTTAACAACATAATATGCAGTATTAAACATGTTTTAACAAGTTGCAAGTGAATACTGAGTGAAATGAGAGAGTTTGCAGAACAGCCTATTTCTGCATTGCAGGAATCAGCTTATTTCAGCTTTCTAAGGCCAAAAACAGCAAGTGATAAAAACTGCTCAAAACAGTGAAAATGATCATTTTTTGTGTTTTAACAACATAATATGCAGTATTAAACATGTTTTAACAAGTTGCAAGTGAATACTGAGTGAAATGAGAGAGTTTGCAGAACAGCCTATTTCTGCAGTTGCAGGAATCAGCTTATTTCAGCTTTCTAAGGCCAAAAACAGCAAGTGATAAAAACTGCTCAAAACTGTGAAAATGAACAATGTTTTTGTTTTAAACAACATAATATGCAGTATTAAACATGTTTTAACAAGTTGCAAGTGAAAATTGAGTGAAATGAGAGAGTTTGCAGAACAGTCTATTTCTGCATTGCAGGAATCAGCTTATTTCAGCTTTCTAAGGCCAAAAACAGCAGGTGATAAAAACTGCTCAAAACAGTGAAAATGAACAATGTTTTTGTTTTTAACAACATAATATGCAGTATTAAACATGTTTTAACAAGTTGCAAATGAAAACTGAGTGAAATGAGAGACTTTGCAGAACAGCCTATTTCTGCATTGCAGGAATCAGCTTATTTCAGCTTTCCAAGAAAAAAAGCAGCAAGTGATAAAAACTGCTCAAAACAGTGAAAATGATGATTCTTTCTGTGTTTAACAACATAATATGCAGTATTAAACATGTTTTAACAAGTTGCAAGTGAATACTGAGTGAAATGAGAGAGTTTGCAGAACAGCCGGTTTTGCATTGCAGGAATCAGCTTATTTCAGCTTTCTAAGGCCAAAAACAGCAAGTGATAAAAACTGCTCAAAACAGTGAAAATGAACAATGTTTTTGCTTTAAACAACATAATTTGCAGTATTAAACATGTTTTAACAAGTTGCAAGTGAAAACTGAGTGAAATGAGAGAATTTGCAGAACAGCCGGTTTCTGCATTGCAGGAATCAGCTTATTTCAGCTTTCTAAGGCCAAAAACAGAGGGTGATAAAAACTGCTCAAAACAGTGAAAATGATCATTCTTTTTGTGTTTAACAACATAATATGCAGTATTAAACATGTTTTAACAAGTTGCAAGTGAATACTTAGTGAAATGAGAGAGTTTGCAGAACAACCTATGTCTGCATTGCAGGAATCAGCTTATTTCAGCTTTTCAAGGCCAAAAACAGCAAGTGATAAAAAGAGTTTACAGTGAAAATTATCAATGTTTTTGTTTTCAACAACATAATATGCAGTATTAAACATGTTTTAACAAGTTGCAAGTGAAAACTGAATGAAATCAGAGAGTTTGCAGAAGAGCCTATTTCTGCATGGCAGGAATCAGCTTATTTCGGCTTTCCAAGGAAAAAAAACAGCAAGTGATAAAAACTGCTCAAAACAGTGAAAATGATGATTCTTTCTGTGTTTAACAACATAATATGCAGTATTAAACATGTTTTAACAAGTTGCAAGTGAATACTGAGTGAAATGAGAAAGTTTGCAGAACAGCCGGTTTCTGCATTGCAGGAATCAGCTTATTTCAGCTTTCTAAGGCCAAAAACAGCAAGTGATAAAAGCTGCTCAAAACAGTGAAAATGAACAATGTTTTTGTTTTTAACAACATAATATGCGATATTAAACATGTTTTAACAAGTTGCAAGTGAATACTGAATGAAATGAGAGAGTTTGCAGAACAGCCTATTTCTGCATTGCAGGAATCAGCTTATTTCAGCTTTCTGAGGCCAAAAACAGCAAGTAATAAAAACTGCTCAAAACAGTGAAAAAGAACATTTTTTTTGTGTTTTTAACAACATAATATGCAGTATTAAACATGTTTTAACAAGTTGCAATTGAAAACTGAGTGAAATGAGAGAGTTTGCAGAACAGCCTATTTCTGCATTGCAGGAATCAGCTTATTTCAGCTTTCTAAGGCCAAAAACAGCAAGTGTTAAAAACTGCTCAAAACAGTGAAAATGAACAATGTTTTTGTTTTTAACAACATACTTGTTGTGTTGCTGAATTCAATAATCATCAGACTTTAATCAGGTACTTAACTATTTTATTAACAACTCTCAACTTAATGCTTCCATGTCTGATCTCTAACTCTCATCTCTCTCAAGTCTCTCTTCTCGCTCTTCTCGCGATATCGCTATACTACACCCCTCCCATCTTTAGTATTAAAGAACTTTAAATAACCCCAAAACACAAATTATCTTATCATGTTACTGTTACTCTTTTAAGTCTAAACTAAATAAACAATCAGAAAACGGGGCCTATGTAAACATCTACATAATCATGTCCTTGAAACGAGCTGGTTTCTTAACCACTCTACCACTACGAGTAGTCACAGGCTTGTTAGTAGTCTCTGGTACTGTAACTGAGGAATTCTGTGACTGCTTTGAAACATCTGACTTCAACAATGTCTCTTGAGCTCCTTCATCACTCCAGTTTTCAGTAGAATCTGGCATGCTGATCTCCAATGGAACAGGTACATGGCGCAAGTGTTTCACATTTCTCACGATCCTGGATCCATCTTCTACATTGACAATTTCAAATGAACTGTCTGACGTATGCTTGAGCAATACATAGCGAGTGTCTCTATATTTCGAGTCTAGCTTTCCATCTTCCATACTTGCAACATATACTATGTCTCCCAACTTAAAGTTGTGTTCTTTAGCTCGATTTGCCATGTCTGCATACTGTTTCATTTTTTCTTTGTAGAGTTTATGATGACTTTCGATGTGTTTTGTATCTCGACTTTCAGTGCGGAGGCTAGGTAACTTTGTGCTAACATCTCGTCCGAACATCAATTTGGCTGGTGTCTCACCTGATGCTCTGTGTGGTGTTGAGCGATAAGCAAGTAGAATCTTCGATAATTCTTCTCTCCATTTTCTTCCTTCACTTTTAGCAGCTTTGAAGGCTTTCTTCAGATAGCGATGGAATCTTTCAATTTTACCATTACTTTTAGGATAGTACGGTGAAGCTTTGATGTGCTTAACTCCACTAGTTTTCAGGAACGCTTCGAAGACTTTCCCCACAAATTGCTTGCCGTTATCCGCCACAACCTCCAAGGGATACCCAAATCGTGCAAAGATTTTCATCATTTCCTTGGTAACTGTCTCCGAAGTTATGTCATTTATGACTACTGCTTCAGGGTATGATGTGTAGTAGTCTATAACAGTGAGTAAATACACATTCTCGATAGGACCCACCAAATCAACACCTAATTTTGTCCAGGGCCTAGGTGGAAGTTCTAATGGGTGCAGCGGTTGGTCTTCGTGCAAGGGTTGATTCAGTACACACGCATTACAATTTCTGATCATTCTTTCTACGTCCATGTCCATGTTAGGCCAATAAAATTTGCTTCTTAAAAATTGCTTTGTGCGAACAATACCCTGATGTGTCTCATGTGCTATTTTCAAAGCTTGTTGAATATGTGCAGAGGGCAGAACTATTCTATTTCCTCTCAGCAAAAGGCCATCATAAGCGGATAGCTCGTCTGCGCACTGCTTGTATGGCTATAAGGTTTTAGGTAGCCTAGCAGGCCACTTTCCTGTCTCCACTATGGAAAGCAGTTGTGTCAATGTAGTGTCTGTCACTGTAGCACTTTTTAGTTCCTCCAGAGATAATGCTTGAACATCCATCATATTTACAGCAAGCACTCTGTCCATATACTCATCCACATAACTGTTGTCTTCCATCTCTGGTAACGGAAGTCTGGAAAGTGAGTCTGCAACATTGGCTTTACCTGCAATGTGTTCAATCTTATAGTCGTATGGTCACAGTCTCAGTCCGAGTCTTTGTATTCTTGGAGGTAAAAGCTTTGATTTTTCTGGATTAAGCATATAAATGAGAGGTCTGTGATCTGTCTGAAGGGTAAATGTGCCACCCCATAAATATGCTCTAAAGTGTTCGACTGCCCATACACATCCTAGGGCTTCGCGTTCTATCTGAGAGTAACGCCGTTCTGTAGGTGTCAGTGAGCGGCTTGCATATGCTACCGGTTTCTTTGTTCCATCTGCTTGGGTCTGAAGCAAAACTGCTCCCAGTCCAACTGGACTCGCATCACTTATCACAAATATTTGTGCATGTATGTTAAAGTATGCCAGGCACGGTTCACTAACCAATTCCTTTTGTAGGCCTTTAAATGCATGTTCTGCTTCAGATGACCACTGCCACTCTTGTCCTTGTCTTGTGAGTTTTCTGAGAGGCTCTGACAAATTTGCATAATTAGGCACAAACTTCATCAAAAATCCACAAGTGCCTAAAAACGAACGTAACTGTGCTACATTTCTGGGTCTTGGAGCATTACCGATTGCTTCTACTTTCCGTGGATCTGGTTTTATTCCATCAGCTGAGACGACATGACCCAAAATCTCAATCTGTTTGAGTCCAAAGAAACACTTTTCCTTATTCAGTGTAAGTCCTTTCTCTTGAAGTCTTTGAAAAACTTTTCTCAGTCTTTGTTCCAACTCCTTTTCAGTTTCCGCAAACACTACCATGTCATCCATGTAGCACACCACACCTGGCATCCCACATAACATAGAATCCATGGCTTTCTGGTATGCTTCAGGAGCACTACACAATCCAAACGGTACCTTCTTAAAACGGTAGCATCCTCTGTGTGTGATGAATGTGGTCATTTGTCTGGATTCAGGTGCTAGATCGACTTGCCAAAAGCCTTTACGGGCATCCAGTTTAGCAAACACTTTTGCTCCCTGCATTGCTTGCAGTATATAATCTATTGTTGGTACTGGGTGTCTTTCTCGTACCACTGCTTTGTTCACTTCTCTTAGGTCAACACAAAGTCTCACTTCTTTAGTGTCCTTTTTTGGAATGAGAAGAATGTTGGAGACCCATTCAGATCCTTCATGCACTTCCTCTATTATTTCATCTTCCAGCATTTTATCTAGCTCCTGATTCACAGCCTCTATCATTAAATAAGGCACTCTCCGTAAACCTTGAGCTACAGGTTTGACCTTTTCATTCACTGATATTTTATGGCTGTAACCTGTGATTTGTCCCAGTCCTTTAAACAAAGACTGATATTTATTCTCCAGTTTCAAAAATCTTTCAGATGAATTTTCAATCGGCCTGACCTGATCAGCAGAATTTAGAATCTTTAAATCAAAACAGGACTGTCTTCCCAGAAGTGGCTCTACGTTTCCTTTTATTACAAAAATGTCATCTTTTATGCCATTACAATTCCATTCTAGCTGGGCTTCAAAAAATCCAACACAGTGAAGGGGGTGTGTTTGTGCATATGCATAGAATTTTCTCTTTGTTTGTTTCAGCTCAACTTGTGCAAACAGTTTTTGATAGAGTTCTTCCCCAATGAAGTTTCTTCCACTTCCTGTATCTATAATCATCTTCAATTTTTGTCCATTAACTTTAATGGTCTCTTTTCCTTCTGAATCAACTGAATACACAAAGTCATCAGAATCAGAACTTTCCTTTACTGCTCTTACGGGTTTGTCTTTATGGTCCAGCTTATCTTTAGATTTATTTCTGTGACTATTGTCCTCTTTTAAATTGTTTTTCTTCCTGCAAACTCGTGCATAATGACCCGTTTTTTTTGCAGTACAGGCAGGTTGCAGATTTTGCACCACAGTCATCTGCTTTATGTGTTGTCAATCCACATCTGTAACACTTGGTGTCGCTGTTACTCTTTTCAGGTCGCCCCCTGTTGGCATTTTGCTTCAATTTTGCGTCTGTTGTTCTGGCAGCTTTCATAAAGTAAACTTGATTATCTTTTTCTTTAGCGCTGTTTTCTGAGAGCACTTTAGATTCAGCTTGGGCTGATTCACAGATTCTAGCAATAGTTAATGCTCTTTCCAGTGTAAGCCCTTCTTCTTGCAACAGTTTATCTCTTAACCGTCTAAGTGCACATTTCTCTACGAGTTGATCTCGTATCATGTCATTTTCTAAAGCGCCGAACTCGCATGATTTTGCCAGTTCCCTTAATGCATTCACAAATGCGTCAATTGTTTCATCATTTAGTTGAGATCTCAGTCTGAATTTGTGTCTTTCAAGCACAACATTTTTCCGTGGAGTAAAGTAAGCGTCCAGGGCAGCTACAGTTTCTGTAAATGTCTGTTTAGGTCCAGGGAGGTTTGCAAAAATCCTCTGCACAGGTGCACCAATGCACTGCTCAAAACAGTGAAAATGAAAAATGTTTTTGTTTTAAACAACATAATATGCAGTATTAAACATGTTTTAACAAGTTGCAAGTGAAAACTGAATTAAATTAGAGAGTTTTTAGAAGAGCCTATTTCTGCATGGCAGGAATCAGCTTATTTCAGCTTTCCAAGGAAAAAAAACAGCAAGTGATAAAAACTGCTCAAAACAGTGAAAATGATGATTCTTTCTGTGTTTAACAACATAATATGCAGTATTAAACATGTTTTAACAAGTTGCAAATGAAAACTGAGTGAAATGAGAGAGTTTGCAGAACAGCCTATTTCTGCATTGCAGGAATCAGCTTATTTCAGCTTTCTAAGGCCAAAAACAGCAAGTGATAAAAACTGCTCAAAACAGTGAAAATGAACAATGTTTTTGTTTTTAACAACATACTATGCAGTATTAAACATGTTTTAACAAGTTGCAAGGGAATACTGAGTGAAATGAGAGAGTTTGTAGAACAGCCTATTTCTGCATTGCAGGAATCAGCTTATTTCAGCTTTCTGAGGCCAAAAACAGCAAGTAATAAAAACTGCTCAAAACAGTGAAAATGAACAATGTTTTTGTTTTTAACAACATTATAGGCAGTATTAAACAACATTATATGCAGTATTAAACAAGTTGCAAGTGAATACTGAGTGAAATGAGAGAGTTTGCAGAAGAGCCTATTTCTGCATTGCAGGAATCAGCTTATTTCAGCTTTCTTAGGCCAAAAACAGCAAGTGATAAAAATTGCTCAAAACAGTGAAAATGAACATTGTTTTTGTTTTAAACAACATTATATGCAGTATTAAACATGTTTTACCAAGTTGCAAGTGAATACTGAGTGAAATGAGAGAGTTTGCAGAACAGCCGGTTTCTGCATTGCAGCCCACATAGCAAAATATATCTGGCCCAGCTCTGGCCCACACAATCAGCTTTTACTTGGCCCACATGCCGCAGTGAATTACGGTACATGACTGGACCAAGTCTGGCTTCCGGGCAAGGGCCAAACACGGACCATATCTGGGCCAGGTCTTAGCCAAGTTTGTAACCCATAACTGGGCCTGAACTGGGCCAGTTATGGCACATGAATGGTCATTGTCTGAAAGCCAGACTTGGTCCAGTCATGTACCGTAATTCACTGCGGCATGTGGGCCAAGCAAAAGGCTGATTGTGTGGGCCAGAGCTGGGCCAGAGAAATTTTGCCTAGTGGGCCATAACTGGCCCTCAACCAAACCAGATCAAGATAATATTTGGAACCAAAACTGAGCCATAATTAAACCATGTTAAGACCAGTCTTTAACTAGAGAGCCCAAAAGTGAGCCACACCTGAGCCTAATCCACATAAACTAAACCTGCAGCCAAACTAAACCCTTCCCAGATCAAATCACAACAATGACTGTTCTGAACAATATTTATTATTTCACATTTAAGAAAACATAAGAGAAATCAGCATACTGTAAATCTTTAACATCAGAACACACAGCATTTTGCACTCTTTTAAGTTGCAAATCCCATATAAGCAAGTTCTTTAACCAGTTTTCTCCTGATTCTCCTTTCGCTTCTGTCTCTCTTTCCTGCCACCATCCCTATCCGGGGCCAGATATAGCCATCTTTTGATGGTTGAGTCAATGACTTTTTCTGAGGCTTCAGATGTCAGGCGGTTTCATCTCACAGCCGCTGAAACAGATATGTAAATGTTTGAAATTAGCTTTTTTATCAACAGTTAATGTGGATATTGGCTTTTAAAAAACAATTACATTAAAACTCAACCAGAACATATTGACAGACATGCTTTTACAGCTATACAGACTTTTATTTGAAGCAAGTAATTTTAGTAATATGGCTCCAGGAGGAATTCAGTCCAAGTTCCTTTTCACAAAGCTGTGTGCAATTTAATAACTAGATATATTTTGGCAGTGTTCTTTTAAATCTCTGCTTTAGTAAAATGCTACAATTGGTTCAACAATCTTTGTTTACCAGCAAAAATTTACACCGCCGATCTTGATGGTCAATTTTGATTTTTTGACTGTCCGATTTTTTTGCTGACTTATTTACATCGTTTTTTTTTAAAGTGACTCATATCTGATTGTCTGCATTTACACAGCACACGGCAAAGATGCAATGACCAGGAAAAAAAAAAAAAGAGCAGGCGGTGATTGACCCTTTTCTCTATGCCTGTATTTAATGTGTTTACGGGGTTTCGTTTTTTTTTATTCTTTTTCACAAGTTGTTGTTTTACTATAGTTTATGACAGAAAAGTTCTCATTTGTCCATCTTCTTTTAATTTAGGCCTTTCTAAACCAGTAGGCGTCTTAATGTAATGTCCATGGCAAAATTTATGCATGTGATGTATGCTCAAGGTTTGAGTTTCTGCTGAAGTCTATTCCAAAATGAAAGCATCTAACCTGATGTCATTCGCTGTTTTTTAATGACAAGCGACTCACATTGACAGGTAAAAATCCAATCTACCTGACAAGAGGGCACGGATCAGATTCATATCAGAAAAACTTCCACATATGAACAAGGCCTGAATCTGATTTGAGTAAAATGTAATTTCATTTTATGTAATTTTTTCCTGTTTATGCGCCACATAGGAGAAAAAAAAAACGGAATTGAGTCACTTGAACTATGCAGTATAAATGCTGCCTATGGATTATGTGAATTATAGTGATATGTGTCTACAATTTATATTTAAACTGGTCAATGCATGTACAAACCATACCAGAACGCCCTGGGTTTAGTTTTAGTGGAGCCATCAATTACAGTCATAAAGTGTGATTAGAAAGCTTTTTAAAGAATATTCACTTTGTATTTTCGTTGGTGTGTTTAAAAACTTTATTGGTTAGCTCAGTTCAAACATGGGCATTTTTTGTTATTCTGGCCTACTACATGTGAAAATATTGGGAAAAAAAAACATTCTGTGACTGTGACTTATAATGCTATTGTACATTAAAACTGTACAATAAAGATCCAGTTGTTGACATTAATTTAACTAAATTCACAATTAAAGCAACAAAAGCTTTTATGCAGCTCATTTCAATATCCTGATAGTACTGTATGCTGTGGCAAAACTGTCGCAAATCTCATATCTACTGAAGGGTTAGTATTAGAGTTTGGCTCAGAGTAACTGTGTATAACCTTTGTTATTTTTTTATTTTAATTACAATAAGTGCATGTAAAATAAATAACTTTTTTTCTCTTCTCTTTCCTGCTCATCACTGTACCTCTAATGTACTCCTTTTGGAACCTCAGTTAATCAAATTAATACAGTTTGATTATTGTTAAAGACTTTAACCCCTTTTGTGGTATAAAGTTCAACTTACCAATAACAACATTTCGTAAATGTAAGCTCTGGAATCCAATCTTTCCATTGATTCCCCACATGTTGATTTTTCTGGCTAAAGAGTTTGTCATCAGTCCATGCATAATTCTCCATATGCACTCATGAAGGTCCACCCCACCTTTCAGAGCCAATTTGTTTACCTGAAACCATAAATCATTATTTTTTTAAGCAATGGTTTGAATAAATAATGAAAAACTATGTATAATATAACTGTCACTGGTAATATTTTTTCTCGCACACAAAAATGTTATTTTTAAAAATGTTAAAAAAACAAGCATAAAAAGCAGAAGAGTGCTTTGGATGTGAGTGCGCTAAAAACATACGCGCTTGACAATTATGCGTATCTGCATGGATATTGGCTTCATTGTTTATTATTTGATTTGCCAACATACCAACTGTTTCTGGAGGTCAGGATTACTACGTAGGTGTTCCTCAATGTCTTCCAGAGAACCAACATCCTTTATTGGCAGCAAGTTTCGATCCAGGACTGCCTCTGCCTCTTCAGTTGGTTTCATACTCTGCAGCGTCTTGAAGATGATTCGAAGTTGGTCCATCATCATTTCCTGCTTTGTTAATATATTACGCAGAAGGGCTAAAAAAAACAACAAGAAAGATGAAATGTGTTTTTAATTTTGTCTTTAATTAGGTAAAAATTCCCCATTTGATGGTATTACTATTTTCTAATAATTTCCAATGCAAGTTACAAGTTAACATGGCAAACTAAAAATCAGATAATCAGGTGGTTCTAGAGGATTGTTTCAAATTACAGCATCTTAACAAAACAATTTTTAGTTAGGAGTTTTTGGAAGCACTAACATACAAAGTTTTACATTTTTGTATAAGACTATAAAAACTGTACAGTGTTAAAACATACATTATGTTTATAACAAATATTTAGTGCTCTATATTGACAGTCCATGTGCAAAGTGCAAAGATTAGTGTTGATTTGTTTCAAATCTATTTTTAAATTCAGTTCTAATTTCCAGCAAACTAATAAATGAACAATAATAATGAAGTGTGCTCAAAAACCTGAGTTATATCCTAAAACACATGCTGTGCCCCATATGGTCTAAAACCAAAATATAAGCTTGTTTTTAATAAAACAAATATAAATATGGATATAATAAATAATACTGCTAATAATAATAACATTATACAAAAGCAAACTGTTATGAATGAAATGAAAAAGCCTCCCGAGATGATGAAGGCATTAAAGCAGTGGTTTTTCATATTTATGTAGGCTAGAAAATAATGTTTTGTAATATTTTAATCCCTTATATTTATATCCTATATCTATTCTTATTATATACTACATATATCCTTAATATTTTAATTCTTTTTCATGTGTAAAGATATTTGCATATTGCTCTACATGTTGTGTGTATTAAGCAGTGTGTAAGCGAGTCACAACTCTGCTCTGGACAATAGACCAGCTTTGTTCTGATCTATTGAAAAATCTATTAGTTTCTCAAAATAGCAACGCGCCTTAGAATGCCTTCCTTTTTAGAGCAGAACGCCTATGGGCGCACATATGAGCGCAAACGCATTTGCTATTTAAACAGCGTGGCAGAAAACGTCAAAACGACTCTTGCGCCAAGCTGAAACTAGCAAACAACTATTGCGTCGCGTCTTGCGCCACATTGCACCGGGTGTATGATAGGGCTCATAGTGTGACTCACCAGAGAAAAAGTACTAAATACAAACAACTACTATGAAAATCAATATACTCACATGTTTGCAGATTTGATGTCTGCTCTCTGGTCTGGGGTGGCTCAGTGTGCTTTGATGTGACTGTAGAAGGTGCAGAGTGGCTTTGTCCGTGAATCTTAGTGCTAACATGGCTTGATCTATGAATTTTACTGCCAACATGACTTGGTCTAGCCACCTCAGTGCTTGATGTGTGGATCTCATTGCTGGTATGCCTTGAAGATGACTTATTAGTCCCATGGTGCTGACTTGTGTGGAGCTTTTGGCTGTTGTGTCCTCTTGGGTAAAAGTGATCACTGCTATGGCCTCCGGAGTAGAGATTAGGACTGCTGCAGCCTCTTGAGTAAAGTTCAGGAGTGCTGTGCACTTTTAAGTAAAGCTCAGGAGTACTATCATCACTTGGAAAAAGCTCAGGACTGCTGTGGCCTCTTTCATAGTCGTAAGAAGTGATGTGGCCCTTTTGGTGGAGGGAAGGAGTGGTTTGATCGAGTACGTGGAGCTTGGGGCTGCTTTGCTTTCCTGGTTCTAACTCATTAATGTTGTCCTGTCTAGCAATACTCCTAGCATTGGGCAATGAAAAGTTTCTGCACAAATGAAGAAAACATTTATCAGCTGTGAAAAATTATCTTACAGTTTTTATTTTAAATGCTGAGGCTTCTTACCTGTTTTGTGACTTTGTTCTTTCCAGGCTGCCTTCCATGTCATCATAGTGACAAACAGCAGTGATGCGGCCTGTTGGGTTGAACCCGGGACTGTTTTTCTTTACTGGGTTAACTGCTAAAGTTTTGTGCTGCTTGATGATTTTTGGAGCATTGGGCAATGAATATTTTCTACTCAAAGATACAAAAGATCTTAGCATTTCATCTAGTGCAATAAAATAAACTAATTACAATTAGTGAATGGTTCTTACCCTTTTTTTTACTTTTTTTCTTTCACAATGCTTTCTGTCTCTGAATCATCCTCCCCAGGCAATAGATTGTTTTTAGGCCTAAGTACATTCAGTAATTTCATAGTATAAAACTATCAATAAATGTTGTTTATCAACTATTAAAATATGTGTTAATAAAAGAAAATAAAGAACAAAACACTAAAACATATTTGTCCCCTTACATTCTTTTTCTTTTAAATGCACGTGGTGAGTTCCCCTCATCACTTCCAACATCAGTCTGTTCAACAGCTTGGGGTAATTTTCGTCTTGCTTCATTGTAGTCATCTGTGAGAGTAAGAAAGACAATTTTAAGTAATAAAAAACATTAGTTTAATCTGAAAGAAGAGGTGAAAGAATGTAACTTACGTGAAGTGAAGATAATTCTGGCCTTATGGGCTTTCCATTCGTCTCCAGGACAATCTTGCAATCTGACAGCTTTGGCTATATCAGTTTTATTTGGAGGCCACAAGCACTCTCCATTTTTAATCCAGATGGAAGGCACAACTTCTACCTCATTAGTTTTGTCAAAAACAACAATGTGAAACATCTAAAGAAAAATCAGAAACCCACAGAAACACACTCTTTAGCCAACACAACTACTAAAAGGCCTGTTTTCCTCAATGCAATAGTGGAACAACAACAAATCGTTTTTCAAATGGTAGTCTCACAAACTTCTGGGGCTTTTGTCTAACTATGAAACATTTGATGTTAGTGGAAAGTTTGGAAACAACATAAATTCCCAGCTCTCTTGAGTCAATAGGATATGTAAAGAAGTGTTCCACCTGTTTATATTCATTGGCCACAATGTAAACTACTCCTTTTTCCTCAATAATGTTCTGGACTAACACCAACTTTTTGCTAATTTTAATACAACAATCTCTCTCTTTGACACTCACAACTACATCGTCTGTAGCTAGCACTTTATATTGACGAACTTGTGGTGAAAAGCATTCTGGCACTGGCCCATCCTTATGCTCACTTTTCAGTTTTTCACTTTTATATCAGGACTGGTGATATTTTCTATCTCTGATAATCTACGTATCACCTGAGTTAAAGGATTTAGTGGCCCTCGAACCAACTTTTTCAGTTTTCCTAATAAATTTTCAAAAGGAAATGCTGATATGAGGTCCAAATTGCCATGAAGTTTGACATCTTCATTAAGATGCACCAGACCATGAACATTGTAGACCAAAAACTCCTCACCATAAAGCTGGCCAAAGTGTTTAACAAATGATATCAGCAGAGTTTTAGCAAAGTCATTCAACTCCATACAATATTCAGGACTTGCTAAAATGTACACACCTACTGACAATAGCATGAAGTTGTCATAGATTTGAGGCTCTACAACACCCCTCAGCACAACCGGACCAGTGTACAACAGGAATTGTCGAAATTCTGTGGCTTTCCACCTGCATCGTTCAAGCAGTGCACGTGGCCTTCGAGCAAACTCACTTGGAATGTAATTTCTCAGTGCAAGAAGTCTATCTGAAACCATGGACGCCTGACTACATGAAATACGACAGTGCAAGGGACCTGTGGTGCCAATCCACAAATCTAAGAGACGCCTCATGAAACCCAGACATACCAGGTGCATATAATCATACGGAAAACAAGTGATCATGTCAATGCCAACTTCTATAAAAGGTGATTGCTGGACATGGTGTTGTTCATCTGTTACTTGCCTAAAACTATCATCACTTCTGCACCTTGCATTGACCTCAGGAAATGTCATTCTATTTGATTTGCGGACGCCTGTTTGATGACATTTGTCACATCCATGATAAGCGTTGTGTGACTTTACACCTCTGATGAAGGCTCGAGCTGGGGTGTCACACACAACAGAAACAACATTCAAAAAGAAGATTTTCTGCTTGAACAGAAACCCATCTTTCAACACTTTCAGCTCTTGAACCAGATCATTAAGATATTCAGTCAATGAATTTGGCTTATAAGTACCACAAAACAGTCCTATCAATACTGGTTTCTTGGTGTAGCCTTGCAACAAACCCAGAATTGGCCAGAACTGTACACTAGTACTCTTGAAGATAGGTAGCCCATCAAAATTCAGCTGCAGTTTAAAAACATGTTTGTCTGGCAGAGTAGACCAAATTAAATCTAGAAATTTCTGAATAGAATTCAGAATACCACAATAATGAAACAAGCCACCAGCAACACTGGTAATGTTGTAGCTTGTTTTTGTTTTCAGCAAGGTTCGTCCATCCTTTGGCAGAGGGGAATGATAGATTTTGAGAATGCTGAGAAGCGCTGTTAAAGCTATTAGAGATATTCCAAATTCAATTGCCCAGTCTGCCAGAGAACTCTGCAAATGACCACCCAACTCACTACACTGTTCTCCAAAATCAGGCAGATCTTCAATAGAAGCTGCAGTCTTTTCACACACTTCTTTATCCTGAATGTCATCAATTAGATCTTCATCACTTTCATCACCATTTTGCATGTCAGATTCCTCCAAATCATCAACATCAATATTTGACTTGTCATTTATGTTTCCTTCCCTATGGTGCTCATTTGACATCTCTTTACTGACTAGCCTTAATGCCCTTCTTCTTGAATTGCCCCTATCATTGTACATCCAAGTCTTTTCCATACCGTGGCTTTACTCTGGTCTTTTGTACCACCTGAAACAAAACAAAATAGAACATTACACAAAAATGCACACACACCAGACAAAAACGATCAAGAAAATCAGAAGTGAATGGATGAGATAACAAGATGCTTGTACATTTTAATATTTTGTTTTTAATTTGAAATTAAAGAAGCTGAAACAGGAAAATGCAGCCCTTAGTAGTTTTTATTTATAAACTAACTAAACAATGTATAAAGACATATTTTTTCCTTTTCATTTAATAAAAAAAGTGAAAAACAACCAAAACACTCATTTGCAGTCATTACATAATTTGTCAAAGAAAAATTAGATGGAGCAAGCACAGAAATTCTTGAGTGACACAATAGAATCCTTAATCTAGAAAAAAGCAACCACATACATACAATTTAATTCAAACGTTTGAAGTCCAAAACTAATTATCAGCCTTTTCTCAATACTCAATAACTACATTTAGTCAAACTAGGACTGCACAATAACAAAACAAAATAATAATAATAATAATTATAATCACTATTAATTTGTTCAAAATGTTAATCACGATTAAAAATTAGGATTATTCCTTTATATATATATTTTTAGTTGTGTTTTCTTATAGTTGTGGCTGTGATATATACTTACTGTTGAAGTCAGAATTATTAGCACCCTTTGAATTTTTTTCTTCTTTTTTAAAATATTTTCAAAATGATATTTAACAGAGTAAGGAAATGTTCACAGTATATCTGAAAATATTTGTTCTTCTGGAGAAAGTCTTAGTTGTTTAATTTCAGCTAAAATAAAAGCAGTTTTTTTATTTTTTAAACACCATTTTAGGGACAAAATTATTAGCCCCTTTAAGCTATATTTTTCCTCGATAGTCTACAGAACAAACCATCATTATACAATAACTTGCCTAATTACCCTAACCTGCCTAGTTAACCTAATTAACCTAGTTAAGCCTTTAAACGTCACCTTAAGCTGTATAGAAGTGTCTTGAAAAACATCTAATTAAATATTATTTACTGTCATCATGGCAAAGATAAAATAAATCAGTTATTAGAAATTAGTTATTATTACTATGTCTGTAGTGTATAAGTGTGTGTGTGTGTGTGTGTGTGTGTGTGTGTGTGTGAATGGTTCCCAGAGATGGGTTGCGGCTGGAAGGGCATCCGCTGCTTAAAAACTTGCTGGATAAGTTGGCGGTTCATTCCACTGTGGCGACCCTAGATTAATAAAGGGACTAAGCCGACAAGAAAATGAATGAATGAATATTAAACTTCACAGCCACAACTATAAAAAAAAAACACAACTTGTAAAAAACTGGGTGGGGATTAGATTTCAATTTCTTGTCCAATTTCTGCATGCACATTTTTTTCACTCGCTACTCTGCTAGGAACTTCGCCACTGGAGAACACCTTCAATAATAATCTAAACTTTTGTTTAGAGATGGACTGTAAATTGTACTCAAAAGAGTGGCTACATGTGGTGAAGAACGATGGCAAAGCTAAGTGCAATTATTGTAATAAACTAGTAAGTTAGAAAGCAGAGTGTCGCGACCAACATGACAAAGTATCTGCAGTAGGCATGGGACGATAACTGTTTTTAAGTTATACAGTGGTTTGGAAAACTAAAGGTTTTAAAACTGCCAAAATTTTCTGCAATACCATTCCTAAGGTATGAATTGTTCTTGAAACTAATGAAGACGGCAGAAGTCAATGATTTATTTTAACTATTTAGCCTGACATGTTTACTGCTCCAAAATTGTATAAATGCTTCTCAAGATATATTGTGTTCAAAGGGGAAAAGTTTTTTTTTTTTTTTTTTTTTTACCCAGACATTTAAAGAGATTATATTTTAGAGCAGTAATCACAATAATGTGATACAGTAAAATTTTTATCCAAGGTTATCATAACGCCAGAATCTTATACCGGCCCATGCCTAATCTGCGGTTGGTTACTTCACAAATATTGAATTAAAAAAAATGTTGTGTTGGTTCATTGTGCATCCCGCGGGTGCAACCAAGTTGTGCATTTAGTTGAACTTTTTGAGCGTGCTGAGCAGTTCGGTGTTAGTTTTATTTAAATATCTTGAGGTGGAACTAAACAGCGCATTTTCTCCGCCTTCTTCTATAAACACTTCTTGGTGTTTATAATGTAAAATCGCGATGATATTTAATTATTGATTGGTGGCCACAAATTTAGTTCTCATGAAAATAATACAATTAATCGTGCAGCCCTAAGTCAAACTGTTATTCTGTTTTTTTTTTTTTTGTTTTGTTTTTTACTGTTACTGACAAGCACATTTTTTAAAAAACATTATTAGAAACATTAACTCTTTTATTTGTTGCTATTAGTTTTTCCTACTATGAAAGTCAAATACATGTTTTCTGCTTTTTTCAAAACATTTTATTTGGTGTTTAATAGAAAAAAAATAACAAAATCATAAAGATTTGGAACCATTTGAGGAGAGTAATTGTACACTAATTTTTGTGTGAACTATCCCTTTAAATCTATTTCTCTAACCTGTTCACTCTTTTTACTTAACGTTAATAGTTCAGGCATGAAACAAACTTATCTAAAATTGCCTATTTATTCACATGCACATAAAAGTAGAGTCTTTTTTTTAATCCACGTAAGCACATAATGTATACAGCATACTCAAATTTGATATATCTTAGCTTTAATTAAGCATATTTCCTCATAATTTAGGCTTCATTTTTGTTCATAATACAAATATAATACATGAAAGATCTCTCTTTCCAATGCATGCATGCATGCATGCGTGCGTGCTGGAGCGGGGTGTGATTTTAGAATATATTTTGAATCATTCCAAGTGATCATTCTATTTTTGCTTGAAATGCCCTTCATCTCTCGCTTTATTACGTAAACAGCAACTTTGCAAGGGCTATGGGTTAACATCACAGCACGAAAATGGTCCAACTTTTAATGAGATAATCTCAGTAACGTTCGATAAGGATAAACAAAACGAATAAATATCCTTAAATTGTGTGATGCCGTCTTCTGTTAATTTACATATTATTTTGGAGTTTATTTATCATGATGTGCCACTTAACATGAGATAAATTAACTTTAGCTAACGTTAAAAAATATTTATCGAGCTTATGGGTATACACTAACAACCACACCGATGACATTTAAATTTCCGACGATGAAACTGATAACTGATCTGAAACAATTTATTAGAAATCCAATTATTACTTACCAAAATGCCTTTGCTCCAGTTAACGTTAGGTCCACGATGGTTGGTGAAGTGCGTACAAGTGGCCGCCCGCCGCCGCCGTCCTCTTTAATAGATTGAAGTATTTTTCAAATTAGAAGTTTTGTTTCGTTATTTTTTAATCGTGGTTAAAATTAACCAAGCTAGCTAAATCAGCAGACTGACGTTACACACCGTTCACCGGAAGAAAATATATTTGAAAATTGAACAGAAAACCGAGAGTCACGACCAATGGACACGACTGCAATATCCTATTGATAAACCCATAAAGCATTGCGCATTAGGCGCGCTACGGGCGCACTTTTTCTCAAAGCAACCTGATTGGTAGATTTGGATTTTTGAATTTTTTTCTGGTGTTTGTGCATGAGACAAGCAGCACAAAAACAATTGACTTAACATTTTAACACTCCCGTCTGTATATTCTGGTATATCATCATTGGTTAATAATAATATAATTAGCAAAATAATAATTTGAATAATAAAAAATATGTAATGTAGGGTAAATTTAGTTGCAACATACAAGAGAGAATAGATTAATTCAAATAATTCAATCTTGATCCTAGACTATTTTTTCCTAGATTAAAATGAAGGCATTAGAAGATGCAAGCGAAAGATGGAATGACTGTGTGTTGAAATATTTTTTTACTCGAAAAAATATTTTTATGTATTTTAAATGTGGTTCCAGAAAGGCCAAACTTATGTGGGCCACAGATCAGTTTTGAACATCTGGGCCAAATACTACATTTGACATCTGGCCCATGTCTTGTCTGCCGCCTTCAAGACGGTGCCACCTCTGCCAAACCTGGGCCATGTTTGGCCCACATGCTGTATGCCAGTGCCGGATGAATGCCTGATGTGCCAGATTTGTGCCAAATCTGGGCCAGAATTCTTTGCTACCTGAGAGGAATCAGCTTATTTCAGCTTTCTAAGGGAAAAAACAACAAGTGAAAAAAACTGCTCAAAACAGTGAAAATGAACAATGTTTTTTGTTTTCAACAACATTATATGCAGTATTAAACAACATTATATGCAGTATTAAACAAGTTGCAAGTGAATACTGAGTGAAATGAGAGCGTTTGCAGAACAGCCGGTTTCTGCATTGCAGGAATCAGCTTATTTCAGCTTTCTAACGCCAAAAACAGCAGGTGATAAAAACTGCTCAAAACAGTGAAAATGAACAATGTTTTTGTTTTTAACAACATAATATGCAGTATTAAACATGTTTTAACAAGTTGCAATTGAAAACTGAGTGAAATGAGAGAGTTTGCAGAACAGCCTATTTCTGCATTGCAGGAATCAGCTTATTTCAGCTTTCTAAGGCCAAAAACAGCAAGTGATAAAAACTGCTCAAAACAGTGAAAATGAACAATGTTTTTGTTTTTAACAACATACTATGCAGTATTAAACATGTTTTAACAAGTTGCAAGGGAATACTGAGTTAAATGAGAGAGTTTGCAGAACAGCCTATTTCTGCATTGCAGGAATCAGCTTATTTCAGCTTTCTAAGGCCAAAAACAGCAAGTGATCAAAACTGCTCAAAACAGTGAAATTATGATTCTTTCTGTGTTTAACAACATAATATGCAGTATTAAACATGTTTTAACAAGTTGCAAGTGAATACTGAGTGAAATGAGAGAGTTTGCAGAACAGCCGGTTTCTGCATTGCAGGAATCAGCTTATTTCAGCTTTCTAACGCCAAAAACAGCAGGTGATAAAAACTGCTCAAAACAGTGAAAATGAACAATGTTTTTGTTTTTAACAACATAATATGCAGTATTAAACATGTTTTAACAAGTTGCAATTGAAAACTAAGTGAAATGAGAGAGGTTGCAGAACAGCCTATTTCTGCATTGCAGGAATCAGCTTATTTCAGCTTTCTGAGAGCAAAAACAGCAAGTAATAAAAACTGCTCAAAACAGTGAAAATGAACAATGTTTTTGTTTTTAACAACATTATAGGCAGTATTAAACAACATTATATGCAGTATTAAACAAGTTGCAAGTGAATACTGAGTGAAATGAGAGAGTTTGCAGAACAGCCTATTTCTGCATTGCAGGAATCAGCTTATTTCAGCTTTCTTAGGCCAAAAACAGCAAGTGATAAAAATTGCTCAAAACAGTGAAAAGGAACATTGTTTTTGTTTTAAACAACATTATATGCAGTATTAAACATGTTTTACCAAGTTGCAAGTGAATACTGAGTGAAATGAGAGAGTTTGCAGAACAGACGGTTTCTGCATTGCAGGAATCAGCTTATTTCAGCTTTCTAAGGGAAAAAACAACAAGTGAAAAAAACTGCTCAAAACAGTGAAAATGAACAATGTTTTTTGTTTTCAACAACATTATATGCAGTATTAAACAACATTATATGCAGTATTAAACAAGTTGCAAGTAAATACTGAGTTAAATGAGAGAGTTTGCAGAACAGCTGGTTTCTGCATTGCAGGAATCAGCTTATTTCAGCTTTCAAACGCAAAAAACAGCAGGTGATAAAAACTGCTCAAAACAGTGAAAATGAACAATGTTTTTGTTTTTAACAACATTATATGCAGTATTAAACAACATTATAGGCAGTATTAAACAAGTTGCAAGTGAATACTGAGTGAAATGAGAGAGTTTGCAGAACAGCCTATTTCTGCATTGCAGGAATCAGCTTATTTCAGCTTTCTTAGGCCAAAAACAGCAAGTGATAAAAATTGCTCAAAACAGTGAAAATGAACATTGTTTTTGTTTTAAACAACATAATATGCAGTATTAAACATGTTTTACCAAGTTGCAAGTGAATACTGAGTGAAATGAGAGAGTTTGCAGAACAGCCTATTTCTGCATTGCAGGAATCAGCTTATTTCAGCTTTCTAAGGCCAAAAACAGCAAGTGATCAAAACTGCTCAAAACAGTGAAATTATGATTCTTTCTGTGTTTAACAACATAATATGCAGTATTAAACATGTTTTAACAAGTTGCAAGTGAATACTGAGTGAAATGAGAGAGTTTGCAGAACAGCCGGATTCTGCATTGCAGGAATCAGCTTATTTCAGCTTTCTAACGCCAAAAACAGCAGGTGATAAAAACTGCTCAAAACAGTGAAAATGAACAATGTTTTTGTTTTTAACAACATAATATGCAGTATTAAACATGTTTTAACAAGTTGCAATTGAAAACTAAGTGAAATGAGAGAGGTTGCAGAACAGCCTATTTCTGCATTGCAGGAATCAGCTTATTTCAGCTTTCTAAGGCCAAAAACAGCAAGTGATAAAAACTGCTCAAAACAGTGAAAATGAACAATGTTTTTGTTTTTAACAACATACTATGCAGTATTAAACATGTTTTAACAAGTTGCAAGGGAATACTGAGTGAAATGAGAGAGTTTGTAGAACAGCCTATTTCTGCATTGCAGGAATCAGCTTATTTCAGCTTTCTGAGGCCAAAAACAGCAAGTAATAAAAACTGCTCAAAACAGTGAAAATAAACAATGTTTTTGTTTTTAACAACATTATAGGCAGTATTAAACAATATTATATGCAGTATTAAACAAGTTGCAAGTGAATACTGAGTGAAATGAGAGAGTTTGCAGAACAGCCTATTTCTGCATTGCAGGAATCAGCTTATTTCAGCTTTCTTAGGCCAAAAACAGCAAGTGATAAAAATTGCTCAAAACAGTGAAAAGGAACATTGTTTTTGTTTTAAACAACATTATGTGCAGTATTAAACATGTTTTACCAAGTTGCAAGTGAATACTGAGTGAAATGAGAGAGTTTGCAGAACAGACGGTTTCTGCATTGCAGGAATCAGCTTATTTCAGCTTTCTAAGGGAAAAAACAACAAGTGAAAAAAACTGCTCAAAACAGTGAAAATGAACAATGTTTTTTTTTTCAACAACATTATATGCAGTATTAAACAACATTATATGCAGTATTAAACAAGTTGCAAGTGAATACTGAGTTAAATGAGAGAGTTTGCAGAACAGCTGGTTTCTGCATTGCAGGAATCAGCTTATTTCAGCTTTCAAACGCCAAAAACAGCAGGTGATAAAAACTGCTCAAAACAGTGAAAATGAACAATGTTTTTGTTTTTAACAACATTATATGCAGTATTAAACAACATTATATGCAGTATTAAACAAGTTGCAAGTGAATACTGAGTGAAATGAGAGAGTTTGCAGAACAGCCTATTTCTGCATTGCAGGAATCAGCTTATTTCAGCTTTCTTAGGCCAAAAACAGCAAGTGATAAAAATTGCTCAAAACAGTGAAAATGAACATTGTTTTTGTTTTAAACAACATAATATGCAGTATTAAACATGTTTTACCAAGTTGCAAGTGAATACTGAGTGAAATGAGAGAGTTTGCAGAACAGCCGGTTTCTGCATTGCAGGAATCAGCTTATTTCAGCTTTCTAAGGGAAAAAACAACAAGTGAAAAAAACTGCTCAAAACAGTGAAAATGAACAATGTTTTTTTTTTCAACAACATAATATGCAGTATTAAACATGTTTTAAAAAGCTGCAAGTGAATACTGAGTGAAATGAGAGAGTTTGCAGAACAGCCTATTTCTGCATTGCAGAAATCAGCTTATTTCAGCTTTCTAAGGCCAAAAACAGCAAAGTGATAAAAACCACTCAAAACAGAGAAAATGAACAATGTTTTTGTTTTTAACAACATTATATGCAGTATTAAACAACATTATATGCAGTATTAAACAAGTTGCAAGTAAATACTGAGTGAAATGAGAGAGTTTGCAGAACAGTGTATTTCTGCATTGCAGGATTCAGCTTATTTCAGCTTTCTAAGGCCAAAAACAGCAAGTGATAAAAACTGCTCAAGACAGTGAAAATGAACAATGTTTTTGTTTTTAACAACATAATATGCAGTATTAAACATGTTTTAACAAGTTGCAAGTGAAAACTGAGTGAAATGAGAGAGTTTGCAGAACAGCCTATTTCTGCATTGCAGGAATCAGCTTATTTCAGCTTTCTAAGGCCAAAAACAGCAAGTGATAAAAACTGCTCAAAACAGTGAAATTATGATTCTTTCTGTGTTTAACAACATAATATGCAGTATTAAACATGTTTTAACAAGTTGCAAGTGAATACTGAGTGAAATGAGAGAGTTTGCAGAACAGCCGGTTTCTGCATTGCAGGAATCAGCTTATTTCAGTTTTCTAACGCCAAAAACAGCAGGTGATTAAAACTGCTCAAAACAGTGAAAATGAACAATGTTTTTGTTTTGAACAATATAATATGCAGTATTAAACATGTTTTAACAAGTTGCAAGTGAAAACAGAGTGAAATGAGAGAGTTTGCACAACAGCCTATTTCTGCATTGCAGGAATCAGCTTATTTCAGCTTTCCAAGGAAAAAAACAGCAAGTGATAAAAACTGCTCAAAACAGTGAAAATGAACAATGTTTTTGTTTTTAACAACATAATATGCAGTATTAAACATGTTTTAACAAGTTGCAATTGAAAACTGAGTGAAATGAGAGAGTTTGTAGAACAGCCTATTTCTGCATTGCAGGAATCAGCTTATTTCAGCTTTCTGTGGCCAAAAACAGCAAGTAAAAAAAACTGCTCAAAACAGTGAAAATAAACAATGTTTTTGTTTTTAACAACAGTATAGGCAGTATTAAACAACATTATATGCAGTATTAAACAAGTTGCAAGTGAATACTGAGTGAAATGAGAGAGTTTGCAGAACAGCCTATTTCTGCATTGCAGGAATCAGCTTATTTCAGCTTTCTAAGGCCAAAAACAGCAAGTGATAAAAACTGCTCAAAACAGTGAAAATGAACAATGTTTTTGTTTTTAACAACATACTATGCAGTATTAAACATGTTTTAACAAGTTGCAAGGGAATACTGAGTGAAATGAGAGAGCTTGCAGAACAGCCTATTACTGCATTGCAGGAATCAGCTTATTTCAGCTTTCTGAGGCCAAAAACAGCAAGTAATAAAAACTGCTCAAAACAGTGAAAATGAACAATGTTTTTGTTTTTAACAACATTATATGCAGTATTAAACAACATTATATGCAGTATTAAACAAGTTGCAAGTGAATACTGAGTGAAATGAGAGAGTTTGCAGAACAGCCTATTTCTGCATTGCAGGAATCAGCTTATTTCAGCTTTCTTAGGCCAAAAACAGCAAGTGATAAAAATTGCTCAAAACAGTGAAAATGAACATTGTTTTTGTTTTAAACAACATTATATGCAGTATTAAACATGTTTTACCAAGTTGCAAGTGAATACTGAGTGAAATGAGAGAGTTTGCAGAACAGCCGGTTTCTGCGTTGCAGGAATCAGCTTATTTCAGCTTTCTAAGGGAAAAAACAACAAGTGTAAAAAACTGCTCAAAACAGTGAAAATGAACATTGTTTTTTGTTTTCAACAACATTATATGCAGTATTAAACATGTTTTAAAAAGCTGCAAGTGAATACTGAGTGAAATGAGAGAGTTTGCAGAACAGCCTATTTCTGCATTGCAGAAATCAGCTTATTTCAGCTTTCTAAGGCCAAAAACAGCAAAGTGATAAAAATCACTCAAAACAGAGAAAATGAACAATGTTTTTGTTTTTAACAACATTATATGCAGTATTAAACAACATTATATGCAGTATTAAACAAGTTGCAAGTGAATACTGAGTGAAATGAGAGAGTTTGCAGAACAGCGTATTTCTGCATTGCAGGATTCAGCTTATTTCAGCTTTCTAAGGCCAAAAACAGCAAGTGATAAAAACTGCTCAAAACAGTGAAAATGAACAATGTTTTTGTTTTTAACAACATAATATGCAGTATTAAACATGTTTTAACAAGTTGCAAGTGAAAACTGAGTGAAATGAGAGAGTTTGCAGAACAGCCTATTTCTGCATTGCAAGGAATCAGCTTATTTCAGCTTTCTAAGGCCAAAAACAGCAAGTGATAAAAACTGCTCAAAACAGTGAAATTATGATTCTTTCTGTGTTTAACAACATACTATGCAGTATTAAACATGTTTTAACAAGTTGCAAGTGAATACTGAGTGAAATGAGAGAGTTTGCAGAACAGCCGGTTTCTGCATTGCAGGAATCAGCTTATTTCAGCTTTCTAACGCCAAAAACAGCAAGTGATAAAAACTGCTCAAAACAGTGAAAATGAACAATGTTTTTGTTTTGAACAATATAATATGCAGTATTAAACATGTTTTAACAAGTTGCAAGTGAAAACTGAGTGAAATGAGAGAGTTTGCAGAACAGCCTATTTCTGCATTGCAGGAATCAGCTTATTTCAGCTTTCCAAGGAAAAAAACAGCAAGTGATAAAAACTGCTCAAAACAGTGAAAATGAACAATGTTTTTGTTTTTAACAACATAATATGCAGTATTAAACATGTTTTAACAAGTTGCAATTGAAAACTGAGTGAAATGAGAGAGTTTGCAGAACAGCCTATTTCTGCATTGCAGGAAACAGCTTATTTCAGCTTTCTAAGGCCAAAAACAGCAAGTGTTAAAAACTGCTCAAAACAGTGAAAATGAACAATGTTTTTGTTTTTAACAACATACTATGCAGTATTAAACATGTTTTAACAAGTTGCAAGGGAATACTGAGTGAAATGAGAGAGTTTGCAGAACAGCCTATTTCTGCATTGCAGGAATCAGCTTATTTTAGCTTTCTAAGGCCAACGACAGCAAGTGATAAAAACTGCTCAAAACAGTGAAAATGAACAATGTTTTTGTTTTTAACAACATACTATGCAGTATTAAACATGTTTTAACAAGTTGCAAGGGAATACTGAGTGAAATGAGAGAGTTTGCAGAACAGCCTATTTCTGCATTGCAGGAATCAGCTTATTTCAGCTTTCTAAGGCCAAAAACAGCAAGTGATCAAAACTGCTCAAAACAGTGAAATTATGATTCTTTCTGTGTTTAACAACATAATATGCAGTATTAAACATGTTTTAACAAGTTGCAAGTGAATACTGAGTGAAATGAGAGAGTTTGCAGAACAGCCGGTTTCTGCATTGCAGGAATCAGCTTATTTTAGCTTTCTAACGCCAAAAACAACAGGTGATAAAAACTGCTCAAAACAGTGAAAATGAACAATGTTTTTGTTTTTAATAACATACTATGCAGTATTAAACATGTTTTAACAAGTTGCAAGGGAATACTTAGTGAAATGAGAGAGTTTGTAGAACAGCCTATTTCTGCATTGCAGGAATCAGCTTATTTCCAACCCAGGCTCATTAGAAAAACGTAGGCCTGACTACATTTCTAGAGAACCAGATATACGTACAAATAGGTACGCTTCCCTGCACTTTTTTAAAAATAACATCCGCTAGAGGCGCTAACTCGTTTTAAAATGCCTCCGCTTTAGATCATGCGTGTTTATTAAAAATAAAAACAAGGAAATTAAGGTTCGATCTTCTCTGTGCACACTCGTTTTAATGTGAATTAAGTGAGTGAGGAAAGACGTGTGGTATTTCAACATTCAACCTAGTTTGCTGGGATATACTCGGGATATAAACTACCATGCCATGTTAGTTACGTACCAAACAGCACAAAATTATTATTGAACAGCGATAAAATATTACTTTGTATGTGCATCTTTTGTTTGTTTCTCACATTAACGGGAATGACAACGTAAATGTAAGTCCATCTTATTTAAAATAATACGAGGAAAGCACGAAGAAATAATTTAGATAAAACGTAGCAAAGTTACATTTCAGTCAGGTGGTTTTATGTACTCCTGAAACGTACAAGATTTCTAGCAGATACTCGCTTCAAATGGTGAACAAAATATGATTTGTACGAGCAAAAAATTGACACGCTCATTTTTTCAAATTTTCTTCTTAACAAATGTATTATATTTTAATTTGCCTGTTTCATTTGTTCTTTCATTTACAACGACAATTCAAGACTATTTTGAGCGATTAAAAGCACAACGTTTTCAGTCTAACAAATTAATAACTGTTTTATTTCGACTTGATTTAAATTAGCATTAATTAAAAGCATTTGAAAGAGTGACGGTTATAAGTGCAACCCTTGTTTTTATTATAATTTTTTAAATATGGCGAAGTTTCAAAAGGCAGGTTAACGTTACACCATAAACTTTTAGAACACTTTTGATTATTATCATTTTTAATGAATTTGAGAACAGGGGTCTGTGAATTGGGATGACGTATACATCATGCGTCGAAGAGCTGGATTTGCTGAAACAACGTGATAACAGGTAATTTTTCATGTACCGTGCACAGCTTTAAAATATATTTGTATGCATGCCTCCGTGTTACCTATGTTTTATTAATGTTATAGTGTATTTAATGTGTCTAGTTTATTTAGTCAAGACATAAATGTGGATCATAATCATGCGGGCAATATTATTGAATTTATGTAATTGCATACTGTAAAATTAAGCAAATATTGTGTACTAACAAGTGTTAGTAACTTATTAAACCTTATTGCATTATTTCATTATCCAGTTTATTAGTTTCGCATTTGTTAGACTGTATGTAACATGTTAACTAAAAGTAACACATTAGATAATGTTGGAGTAATGTACACTTTACAATTCCTAATTCCCTTAACAATTGTCTATAGTGATGAATCATTTTAAAAGTCCACAACATGAACAACATGCAAGTTAAAGCTGAGGCGTCAACTTTAACACCAAAAAAGGTTTCATTTAAAACTTCTTTGTCTTTGATCAGTGATTTTGAATGTGTCCTAATATTAATAATTTACCATGCATTAGTATGTACGTAAGTAAGTCTTGTACATTATTTATGTTAACTAATTCATTAACTAATGCATTTATATATTTGTAAGTTTACATAAACAAAGATTTAGCATTTCTTAATAAATGTGTTGTTCATTATTAGCTCATGTTACATAATCTACAATTAATTATATTAGTGTGTGTAAGTAAAGATTAATGTATTAGGCATTAGAACGTTAACATTAACAACAATTGTGATGCTAAGTGAAGTTAATATTAACTAATGTATTAACACATTAATGTGTTTAGGTAACAATTTTTTTTTTTAAATGTAACAGTTCATTGTAAATTTGTGTTAAATAATGCATTAACTAACATTAACTAATAGAATTTTAAAGTGCTATTGTCATTTCTTTATAAAATTGTATGATGCCACTTAAAAGAATGTTTAGTGTGTCTGAAGGAAATACAATTTCCAAGCATTCCTTTTGCTGGTGTAGTAGTTATAATCCAGTGCAATTTCTGTTTGCACAAGAGTGGTTTTAATATAGTTAGTCTGTGATTACATGAGCCAAGACAAAATCCAGCAAAGAAGAAATGTGTAAATTGTGGCATTGTCATGTGTGTGTATGTATTGTGTATAACATCTTGGCCCTTTTTTCTTTGCAGGGATGCCTGGGAGTACCAAAAAGAAATGCATTAGCTGCAAGGCCACAATAAGTGTGGCATGTAAAACATGTCCTTCTTGTAAGACTTGCCAGCCTTACAAGGCAAAATTACAAAAAACAAGGGACAAATTTCAATTAAATAAAGCAAAATGGGCCGCCTCAGTTAAAAAAAACAGCAACAAAGCTAAAGTTGTTAACAGCAGTTATTGTTTGGTAAGTGTTTAACCCTAGGTTTGCATTGATATGGGAACATGTATTACTGAATAATATGAATGTAATGTAAATTGTTTAGAATTTTTGTTATTAATGTGAGATGTTCTGACATTCATAAATGTCAGAATTATGTTAAATTTAATACATAATATTATATAATACACTGAGTGAACACTTATCATTAAAAACAAGAAGAGGTTTTTTTTTGTTAAATTTATGTTTACTATTAACATTGATGATATTATGTAATAGCAATCTCTTTGTGCATTTTTTTATTTAATATTTCAGCTTGACAAGTTAGCTGCTCTCAACCTTCACCCAATAACTGCTTCTTGGGAAAAACATGGAACAAACCATTGTGGCTGATGTCATATTTGGTGGAGACCATGTGTTAGATGACGATCTCCTCCAGAGGTTGAAGATTGTCTACGAAGCAGTATTGAAAAGTTTGTAGAAGTTTCTTGCCTTGCATTCGCTTTTCAGTTTGGTTATTTAATCATAATTTATTTTAGAGACCAGTTCTCACTGTTAACTAACTGTTAACAACAACTTTTAATTTATTGTATTTTTTATTAGTGCTTATTAATAGGATTGCAGTTGTTAAATTTAATGTGGTAGTTGTTAAGGTAGTAGTAGTTGTTAAACTTGGACTACAGTGGTAGAATATGTTCATGTATAATATCTAATTTTCAAATAGTGATAATCAGAATCAGAAAGAGCTTCATTGCCAGGTATGTTCACACCAGAGATGTATAAAGTACTAGAGACCCAGACTTAAGTAAAAGTACAAGTACTCTATCAAAAAGTGACTTGAGTAGAAGTAAAAGTGCTCTTCAAGCACCATACTTAAGTGGAAGTACTAAAGTATTCAACATTTTTTGTACTTAAGTATTCCAAGTAGTTTATTTCAAAATTTACTACTCAAGTACTGAAAGTAAAAGTACAAGTATTGTGTAATGTAGTTATTAAAGAATGCAGTCAAAAGACATCATATTGTTTTGTTTATTTTAAATCTCTTTTTTGGGGGCACGTCATTAAGCAGAACGAAAAGAAACATGACTTACAATACTGTTTTTCTCTCACGCTCGAACCACAGATCTGACAGATTATAACAGCTTTAACACACACCTTTCAAAGTTGTGTGTCACAAAAACAGTCCATAATCCACTCAAAACGCTATTGAAACCCAATTTCGGAGCACAAATTACTGGTTGTAAACGCTGTAAACGAACGTTCTAATTCACTTGATTTTGATTTTATTGTAAAAAAAAGAAAACGTGTATATTACTGTGTTAAATGAAAATCTGAAATATTTTATGGCTTATGGCTATGATTTAGTATTCAAAAATGTTTCATTTTGATTATGTTTTAATTAAATTGGTCCTAAACTTCATATTTTTATAGTATATTTATTCATTCTGGTACTTTTACCATAAACCAACATCTCAACCATTTGGTAGAGGCTGATATTTTAGAAACTATGGGATGTGTTGGGGGAAAATGTATTGATTGTGTTAACTAGCGACATTAGGAATTATGAAATGCAATAAATAAAAAAATTCTATTGTTTTTTTTCTTGGTGTGACAGTTAAATGGTTACTTTGTAATACAATTGTGTCCTTTAATACAGCAGAAAGATATATGAACTGTACCCTTAATTTGACCCGCTCAAAGAAAACACTCTTTCTGAATGTATCAAACAAAACTCATGCACAGAAGACAGCATGAGCATTTATAGCAAATAAACTAATGTAAATATTCTCCCGCCTGCTTTTTAAACGCTGACAGGCGAGGTCTTACACCCCTTTGATTAGTTATTGTCGTCACCTTCTCAACAGAAAGGGCTGCTATCGGCTTTAGAAATGAAAGCGTTGTTCACTGATGGCGGGAAGAACAGCCGCGGTTACAGTCTATGTATGTATAATACGCGGTTATCACAGGTAATCTATAATAGACACAGTGGAGAAAACTTGCACCTCATACACGCCTACCAGGCCAGCGGGTCAAATCTCCAAAGTGAGAGAGGCAGAGATGGGAGTCTCACAACATTTCTCTGTAGCAGTGAAAATGCGGGTCATGTGCTGTGCCGCCTTCACTCGCCCTCGCACCTCCGTCCTTCGCCATAGTATTGCGACACCGCACATAGGAGATAAATGACGTCAGTACGTCATAACCCGTTATGATCTATTACTGAACCGATTTCGACCATTTTGACACCTCTAGTAACGAGTAACGATGCAGCTCATAAAAAATCTATCGGAGTAAAAGTATTAAACTCATCGAAAATATGTACTTAAGTAAAAGTGGAAGTAGGAGAAAAAAACAATACTCCAGTAAAGTACAGATACTGCCTTTTAGTACTTAAGTACAGTAGTGAAGTAGTTCTACTTCGTTACTATACATCTCTGGTTCACACATACGAGGAATTTGTTTTCGTGACAGAGCCTCTACAGTGCAACAGGATTACAGAGACAGGACAAAAAACAGATAATAAATATATTTTAAAAAATAAAAGTATGTAGTGAGTGCAAATATACAGATTGACAAGTGTATGTACAGCTATATTACTATATACAATGTTATATGTGCAGCTGTTATGTGCAAATTGGCAAGTAAGTGTGCGGTTAAATAAGTGTATATGTGTATAAAAGTGTATGGCAAGTAGTGGTTCCACAAGTTGGTTCCACAATTATTATCTTCAAAATAGACATTACTGTAATAATATACATGCCAATAAGAAACTAGCTTATAACAAGTATAATAAACAATAAGTATAATGTCAAAGTATAATAAAAAGGCTTTATCAATAATTCTTTGAAGATTGTCATATTATAAACTAGCTGTAGTGGTTCTTATTTATCCTGCATTACTTCCCATATAGTTCCTAATAATTGTAAACTATTATTCTGTAATGATTCCCATTTAAAATGTTGTTATCAAATTTTAAAGTTCATTTTCAGAGAGGAAAAAAGAAAGGAGCGGCCTCAGATAGCTTTAGCATCACCTCTGCTGTGACTATGCTGGACCCCACCATCGCTCCTGTGCCTGTGCTGGACCCCAACGCTCCTGTGCATGTGCTTGACCCCACTGTGCCTGTGCTGGACCCCACCATGACTGTGCAGGTGCTGGACTCTACTGTGCCTGTGCGAGACCCCCCTGTGCTGGATCCTAATGTGCCTGTGCTTGACCTCACTGTGCCCGTGCATGTGCTGGAACCCACTGTGTCTGTGCTGGACCCCACCGCCCCTGTGCCTGTGCTGGGCCCCACTGCTCCTGACCCCACCACTTCTTTAACTAAAAGAAAAAAAGGTAAATGTATTTCCAAAGTTTTTAAACAGTTGTGAATGTAAAACTTTTTATCCCATATTTATTTACCAATCTAATCTATTTATCAATAATTCTTTGAAGATTGTCATATTATAAACTAGCTGTAGTGGTTCTTATTTATCCTGCATTACTTCCCATATAGTTTCCTAATAATTGTAAACTATTATTCTGTAATGATTCCCATTTAAAATGTTGTTATCAAATTTTAAAGTTCATTTTCAGAGAGGAAAAAAGAAAGGAGCGGCCTCAGATAGCTTTAGCATCACCTCTGCTGTGACTATGCTGGACCCCACCACCGCTCCTGTGCCTGTGCTGGACCCCAACGCTCCTGTGCATGTGCTGGACCCCCTTGTGCCTGTGCTGGACCCCCCTGTGCCTGTGCTGGAACCCCCTGTGCTTGTGCTGGAACCTCCTGTGCTTGTGCTGGACCCTATTGTGCCTGTGCTGGATTCTATTGTGCCTGTGCTTGACCTCACTGTGCCCGTGCTGGACCCCACTCTGCCCGTGCTGGATTCCACTGTGCCTGTGCTGGACCCCACCGCCCCTGTGCATGTGCTGAACCCCACTGCTCCTGACCCCACCACTTCTTCAACTAAAAGAAAAAAAGGCAAATGTATTTCCAAAGTTTTTAAACAGTTGTGAATGTAAAACATTTTATCCCATATTTATTTACCAATCTAATCTTTTTTTAGAGTCAACAAAAAAAATTAAAGACAAGAAACATAAAGGTGAAGTATATCAAAAGGCTAATATCTAGTACAGAAATATTAGGTTTTGCTGGTATGTGTTAAAGGCGTAATAACATATTTGTATATTTCCTATATATTTATTAATTTTGTAATGTACTCTTTTTTGTTTCATTTATAACAGACCAATGTTCAGAATGCATGGAACGGCTGGAGAACAACAGCTTCCCATACCAGAGGATATTGAGAAACAGAATGAAAGGAGTAAGTGATTTTGTTAAGTAAGTTCGCAGTTTTGCTTGTTTCATGTAATGTTTTACATTTTACAACTTTTTTAATTCTAGAGATTAAATTTGTTACCTTTATTCTTATGGCAGTTGTTTATTTATAGCATTTTAAAGATTGTTTAAAAGCAACTTTGGGGTGATCTAGAGGAAAATTATCATTCAATGATGCAAACACAGTTTAATTGTTTAAAGACAGTTCAGTGTTGTTCAAAGACACTTCAGTGTTTTAGTTTATCATCGACATTAGATATGTTACATTACACATGAGTTATTTTTGGGGGCAGAATATTGTTTTCTAATTTTTGCTTTTTCACACAGGGTAACTCCGAAGTCCTTGTTAGATGGGCTCCCTGCACATCATGGTATGTACTCTTGCTATATTTCAATACATTTTCATTGGTTACAGCTTCTGTCTTAATCCACTTTTATTAAACTTGCATGATTTAAATTGTATTTTTTTCTTTTTCTTATTTTTCTGTTATAGTGGAATCAAGTGGAAAGACTCTTGGGAGCCATCATCATTTGTTTGACTGTAATATTGAAGTGTATTTGTTAGTGATTCTACAGGCTCATGTAAAATAAATAAATAAATAAATAAAGCATGCTTTTACCATTGCTAAAACAGTTCAGATAGGACAGTTATTATCAGTTCAGCCATGTTGCTCACTAATCCACATGCAGTATTTGTTAGATATAATAATAATAATAATAATAATTTACAATAACTGTTCCACTCAGATACACACACTGCAATTTATAAAATGGCATATGTTTATTAATAATGATTACGTATGTTGTTATTTTTTGGAAATATAAATGGTGTGTATGCTTAACACAAATAAAGTTAACTGTGTTTGGTAAATAAGTTCAGACTGCTTATTTGCATACTGGGATAGTTGACATTTATTTAATGTTTTATTCTAAAACGTAATTCCGTTTTCAAAGCACTTAATTGTTTCATTTAAAGCAATTACATGAAGTGCAACAATGGTATCATTAAGCATTTAAATTATGTTAATTATTTTATAGTATCAGCACCAAACTGGATCTAGAATTGTATTTGCACAGTTGTATATTCAATGTTTACATGCAGTTTCTATTTCTGTACACATACATACGTATATATCATAGAAGTTTTCTCCTATTTGCTATACCAACCAAATTTGTTATTTATATGCTACAAAATAGCCATTTGCAACGAATTGTATCCTGTATGAATCCTTCAAGGTAAGTAAAGCATTAGAATCTTGCTAAAATTTATGCAATTTTATAACTTTATAAATTTGTCTTTCATTTACTCACAATAAAAGTGAACAATGTTTGTAGGAAGTAATTGAAGATTAATATTGTAAAATGTATCATAACCAGATGAAAATTGAGGTGGGTGTTAAGGAATTAACACTTTAATAGAAAATACATAGTAAATAATAATTTAATTTGCCTTTTTTCACATTGTCACATTATGCACTATCAAAGACAAAATTCATATTGTCGTTCTTAATAATAATTTGCTTATTCTTTAAATAAATAAAAAAACATGTTTTTATATCATTGTAGCTGAATAAGGCATGAATTTTGTGCAGTTACACGGGCTTATATAGTGACTAAGTGATTGGGTGCAGCTGTGTGTGGTTAATACTCAGGTGATGGTGATCTTTGCGTGATGCTGGTGGAAGAGCCTGGCCAATCCGTGACATTACCCCCCTCCCCAGGGCCCGCTCCTGAGGGCCTATACCTCCGACGCCGTGGTGATATATCTGATCTGGGGACCCAAGATCTTTCCTCCGGACCGTATCCCTCCCAGTCGACTAGATATTCCAGATGACCACCACGACGTCGGGACCGTAGAATGTCCTTGACTTTGTAGATGGATCCGACTTCCGACATCAGTGGGGGAGGAGGTTCCTCTTCATGGCCAGGCTCTGTGGAGGGAATCAGAGGGTCGTGAAAGGGTTTGAGGAGTGACACGTGGAATGTGGGGTGGATCCTATATTGTGGTGGTAACTGTAACTTAAACGTGACTGGGTTGACCTGCTCCAGGATGGTGAAGGGACCAACAAATCTGGGACTAAGTTTTCGGGAGGGCAGTCGCAAGCGGATGTCTCTGGTGGAGAGCCAAACTTTCTGCCCCGGCGCATAGCTGGGACCTGGAATCCTCCTCTTGTCGGAGACCTCCTTGGCTCTGCGAACTGCCCTCTGGAGATGGTGATGAGCATCGTCCCAGACCCTCTCGCTCTCCCGGAACCAGTAATCCACTGCGGGGACATCAGAAGGTTCGCCATCCCAGGGAAAGAGTGGAGGTTGGAATCCCAGAATACACTGGAATGGCGTAAGTCCGGTGGTAGGTTGCCGCAGGGAATTCTGGGCGTATTCTGCCCAGCCCAGAAACTGGCTCCAGGAGTTTTGATGACCGTGACAGAATGTTCTGAGGAACCGCCCCACTTCTTGGATCTTCCTCTCAGTCTGGCCGTTGGTCTGTGGATGATAGCCAGACGAGAGGCTGACGGTCACACCTAGGAGTCTGAAGAAGGCTTTCCATAGTCTGGAGATGAACTGGGGTCCTCGGTCCGAGACTATATCCTCAGGTAACCCAAAGCATCGGAAGACATGGTTGAATAGAGTTTCGGCGGTTTCTAGGGCTGTGGGCAGACCCTTCAAGGGAATCAGACGGCAGAATTTGGAAAATCGATCGACAATGACTAAAATGCAGGTATTACCTTCAGATGATGGGAGATCTGTCATGAAGTCAACTCCTAGGTGTGACCAGGGGCGGTTCGGGATGGGCAAGGGATGGAGTTTACCTGCAGGTAGATGGCGAGGACTCTTCGACATAGCGCACTCTCTACAGCCTTGAACGTATCTCCTCACATCCCTCGCCATGTGCGGCCACCAAAAGCGTTGGGATAGCAGCGAGAGGGTGTTGTTGGCCCCGGGATGCCCTGTGCCCAAAGATGTATGGGTGGAATGAATCAGATCTACCCGTTGGTTTTCAGGAATGAAACGACGATTGGGGGGACAGCCCGGCGGATGCCTGGATTCGGGAGTGGCGACGACTGTAGGAGCGGACCAGGTGATGGGACAGACCGTGATCTGTTCTGGAAGGATTCTGGCTGGGGTCTCCATGATTTCCGGCTGATCATAAATTCGGGACAGTGCGTCCGCTCGGATGTTCTTTGACCCAGGTCGGTAAGATATTGAGAATTGGAATCGGGAGAAGAACAGGGACCATCGGGCCTGACGAGGACAGAGTCTTTTGGCTTCTTTGAGGTACTGGAGATTTTTATGGTCTGTAATCACCTGGAAAGGATGTTTGGCTCCCTCCAGCCAGTGTCGCCATTCTTCCAGGGCAAGCTTTATAGCCAATAGCTCCCGATTTCCGATGTCATAGTTTCTCTCCGCCAGGCTGAGCTTCCTGGAGAAATAGGCGCATGGATGGAGTAATGCTGGTGTACCATGATGTTGTGATAGGATGGCTCCCACTCCAGTTGTCGAGGCATCTACCTCGACCACGAACGGGATTTCAGGATCTGGGTGAGTCAGGAGTGGAGCTTGAGTGAAGGCTTGTTTGAGGGCTTGGAAGGCTGCGTCGGCTTCGGGAGGCCAGGAGAGTTTCTTGGGTTGGTTTTTGAGTAGGTTGGTAAGCGGAGCGGTAATGAGACTGTAGTTGTGGATGAAACGTCTATAGAAATTGGCAAACCCTAGAAATCGTTGGAGTTCTTTAATAGTTGTTGGTTTTGGCCAGGAGACAACGGCAGTGACCTTCCCCTCGTCCATGCGAACCCCTTCATGATCAATGATGTACCCCAAGAACTGAACAGACGGTAGGTGGAAGGAGCATTTTTCAGCCTTGAGGTACAATTGATGGTCTCTGAGGGTTTGTAGGACCTCCGCAACGTGGTGGCGGTGTTCGGCCTCACTCCGGGAGTAAATCAGGATGTCATCAATGTAGACTATGACGGAGATATGGAGGAACTCCCGGAGGACTTCGTGAATGAAGTTCTGGAATACGGAGGGGGCGTTGACCAGACCATAGGGCATGACCAGGTATTCGTAGTGCCCTGTAGGGGTCACAAACGCTGTCTTCCACTCGTCCCCCTCACGTATTCTAACCAGATTGTATGCGCTGCGGAGGTCCAACTTCGTGAATACCTTGGCTGATCGGAGTTGTTCCAGGGCCGCAGGGACGAGAGGAAGGGGATACCGGAACTTTATTGTTCCTTGATTCAGAACTCGATAGTCGATGCAAGGACGCAGCCCTCCATCCTTCTTGGCCACAAAGAAAAAGCTTGAGGCAGCGGGTGACGTGGACTGGCGGATATACCCCTGACTCAGTGCTTCCTGAATATACTCCTCCATGGCCTTAGTTTCCGGAAGGGACAACGGGTAGATCCTACCTTTGGGCATAGGAGCGTCTGGCAGCAGGTCTATGGCGCAGTCCCATGGCCGATGTGGAGGTAGCTGGGAAGCTCTCTTGGGGCAAAAAACGTCTTCATATGCGGAGTATATCTTCGGGATTTGAATGGATCGTTTATCGACTGGACTTTCAACTGACGTGACATAGATAGTAAGGGGTTTCTGAAGTTGAACAGGTAGGTCGGGAAAACATCTGGTTTTGCAGTCTTCACCCCATTTTCTTATCTCTCCTGTGCCCCAAGAGAGGATGGGATCATGCTTCACCAGCCACGGGCGCCCTAGAATGATGTCCATAGATGCACCCTCCAGAACCAGAAATTGCATCTCCTCCTTGTGGAGCAATCCCACTTGGAGATTGATAGGTTCACATTTGCGATGGATACGTGCCTGGGAATGGATTGCGTTAGTTATGGGTTGGATCTGGTAGACGTGCGTCGAGGCTTCGGTGTTAAGTTGGAGCTGGCGACAGAGGGCGAACGAGATGAAATTTCCAGCTGACCCGGAGTCGATGAGGGCCGTGACTGAAACAGATACAGAAGGGGTAGTTAACTGGACATTGGTGGTGAGAGGATGCATTTTTTCAATGGGAGAACTGAATACACTCACCAAGGGACGTGCTGGACGAATGGGACAGTCCAGCCTGACATGTCCGTCGGCACCACAGTACATACATAAACCCCGGGTCAGCCTCCTCTGTCGCTCAGTGATGGTGAGTCTACCAGATTCCACGATCATTGGTTCAGGTTCTGGAGGGACTGCTGGCTCTGGCGAACGGAGGAGTGCTTGGGGTGCAGATGGAAGATCGTGCTGGTAGACCCTCAGACGATCTGAACAGCGGAGGGATTGTTGGATGAATTTCTCCAACCCCATGGTATCGTCGAGGGCTGCTAGCTGTAGTCGGAGGCTGGGCTCCAGTCCGAGCCGGTAGGTGGTGAGGAGAGATCGCTCATTCCATCCGCTAGCAGCAGCCAGAGTACGGAACCGGAGCGCATAATCCTGAGTGGACATGGCTCCCTGTTTGAGATGGTATAACTGTTCTCCAGCTGCTACTTCTGCATCTGCGCGACCGAAAACCTCCTTAAAGTACTTGATGAATGCTTGAATGGAGCTGGTTACCGGCCCAGACTGTTGCCAGATGGTTTCTGCCCACCGAAGAGCCGATCCAGAGAGAAGGGAGATGATGAAAGCGATTTTGGACCGATCTGTGGGATATAACTCAGGTTGCATGGTGAATATTAGAGAACATTGTAACAGAAAACCATTGCACTCCTCCGCCCCGCCAGAGTAGGGCGCTGGTCGAGCCATGGGACTGGATGAGTGGGTGGACGGTGAAGAAGTGCTCGGTGCTGGTGGTGCTTCGGGAAGTGGAGCAGATGGTGACAAGACTCTCTTCAGCGAGTCCACCAACTCCTGAATGGGATCGTGAGTGCTCATGCTGTTGATTGTAGTAGGTCCGGTCTTCTGTTATGGGAAGCAGACGGACAAAGGAGGTGAGTGAATTATCAACGATGTTTATTTAACAACAAATGAGCACACAAGGAGAACGGAGGAGAAGTGAGTGGAGTTAGGTTGGTCTGACGATCCGTTGTGGCAGGTTGGATGACTGATACTGAGGAGAACCGAATGCACACACCAGAGGGCTTGCGGGGAAGACAGACTGACGATAAACACAAGGCAGACAGGATACCGGGAACACTGGACGAACTAGGAGAGACAGAGAGCAGATAAGTACAATAAACTGAGATCTAGGATTAGTGATTACCAGGAGTTGTTCACTCAGAGTCCGCTTCGTAGGAACGAGACCGGACACTGAGTGAAGTGAGGTGTGTGCTTATATAGTGACTAAGTGATTGGGTGCAGCTGTGTGTGGTTAATACTCAGGTGATGGTGATCTTTGCGTGATGCTGGTGGAAGAGCCTGGCCAATCCGTGACAGTGTGTATATATATATATATATATGTATATTTATATATATATATATATATATATATATATATATATATATATATATATTTATATATATATATATATATATATATATATATATATATATATATATATATATATATATATGTATATATATATATATATATATATATATATATATATATATATATATATATATATATATATATATATGTATATATGTATATATATCAACACTTCATTGGGAAAGACCATTTAAAAATAAATGTTATATTAAAGTTAAAAACTTCAGTTTAAAACAACAGCATTTTGAATTCATATACCTTTAAGTATCGCTGAGACAAGTACACGTGGAGGCTTTTCTTTTTCAGCTGATTCCATCCTTTTGCATGAAGTGTGATCATGTCCACTCGTGCTAAACAGAAATAACACACACACACACACACACACACACACACACACACACACACACGCACACACACACACACACACACACACACACACGTGAAATGTGAAAACTATTTTCTTTGTTCAGTGCTTAGTTGCTGTTAATCACAGCACTTAACTTCACAAGTTCTATTTCACTGACTATATTCCAATTATAAACCAATCATTACACTATCAATGTTGTTAAAGCAACCTCATAAAATTCAAGATAAAGTCACACAAATTTTTCACTTGATGTTTTCTAGTGGGCTTAAGAAAATGACATACACATGGTCAACTACCAGTGATTTTTCACTTTACACATGTTCAGTCTACACACTACATTGCTATGTACATGACACTTACCAGCCTTGCTCATATATTTTGTTGTAAGAGCAACACGTGATAAAAAACTGTTAACTTGCTCAACTTCCTCTCCTATTGTAGTGCCTGCTCCTGATTGATTTCTGCCACTCCACTGGACCTATTAAACAAACAAGGAAGTTTTAACAGACACAATTAAATACACAAGACCTAGCACAATTATTTGTCATTTAAAAACTTACCTCACAACTTGTAGAGTATCCTTTTGCATGCATGATAGAAAGGAATGGCTTCATCTCTGTTAACTTCTGCAGACTTGGAACTACTTGTGCAACCTTTTGTAAGTAGGGCCAGTATCGGCACATGATGTCTGTGCAGAAGAATCTGCAGTTTGTTTTTGAGGCTATTTCCTTTTGCAAATACATAGGGTATGCAAAAATCTCACCCCTGCTCATATTCAGGGCTTTAAACAAAATGTTGTGTCTGCACACTGCCACTTCCAACCCCTCCTCATCCAATTTACCACTAGACTTCCTTGAAGTCTCTCTGGCAGCAGCCCAAGTGGATTTTCCACATGTGCCTTTTCCTTGTACCTGTATTAAAGAAAACATATCAATAGTATTAAGTGAATTATCTATATTTGTTAAATAATAGTTAAATAAAATTATAAAAGCATACTGAGCTGGTCTTTTGTTGAACAAAATTGACAAAATTGGTCACATCCTCATCCTTGGCAATGAAAACACCATTAAAAAAAGGCTGTTCTTCGACTCTATTAATAACAGAGGAAAAATATTATATGGTCAGCATAAACTAATATGCATAATCCATTTGCAATTACTACTGTGAGTAGTATGCTCTTACTCTCTGGCTTTGTTAAACCGATATAGTTTGCGGTTTCCATCTGCAGACACTGCAACAGCATTTGGGATACATGCAGGACACGAGAAGTGATCAATTGCACTGAGCTTTTCTTTCTCATGACGACAATATGTCCACTCCAAAAATGCCTTCTGGAATGTTTTGCCACATATAGTGTCATTCTAAAAGTTGGGGGAAAAAAAACATCAATGGAGCTAAAGAGCTGTTTTTTCTTAACATTTGAGTAATTTGAAGCATTTTTACCCGTCCAAAGTTCTGTTTGTTTAAACAGCTCAAAAGAAGTGAACAGATCAACCTGATATATTGTTTGAAATGTTACAGAGCCTGGCCAGTAACCACTTCGGGCAAGGTCCAGCAGCCCAGGTGTCCATGATTTGTGGCAAGTGTTGCAGCACCACATAGGCAAAGAGAGATCATAGCGACCTACAATCAAATCAAATTACAGACATTTAAAAAAAATTAAATAAAATAAAAAAATAAATATATATATATATATATATATATATATATATATATATATTATATATATAAATATATATATAAACACACACACACACACACATACAAAAAAGGATACATTTTAAATGTAAGGAGTACAAACCATTTATGTTGATGAGCTGTATTAATCGACCAGTGCTAACAGACAAGTTTTGGTCCTCACAATCACAAATACTTCGTGGCTCTTGTATGGGTAACAAACATGCTAAAGAAATATAAAAACCATATTAATATTAAGGCATGACTTAAAACATATACCCAAACGAAAGTGTTGCTTACCTTGCTCACATAATGTTTGCTTCCCATTGATTTCTATCACAACGGCTGACGGAGGAATAGGGTTAAAAAAGTTTTCTAAATAACACTCTCTGTTATGCAGAGTATAGTGTTGGTGAGCTGACACATCACAGCTGCTGCAGTAATGTGGTTTTGGCAAACAGTCCTTGCACCTTATTACTGCTGCTTTGGCTCTGCAGTGATCACAATCTAAGCACTCTACCATCTCTGATGTTAGGGAGTAGTCCAAGAGGGTTTGTCTTGCTTGTAACCAATGGCTTTCAGATAATACTTGTCTTAAAGTCCAATTGTGAGACGCAGACACACTTTTGTCTGAGATAAGCGCTTGACTCAGTTCCTGTAACTGTATATCTTAAAAGACAAAAATGCCATATTAAGAAAACAAAAATGTGAATGTCCTTAGTGTACAGTGTTTTAAATGTCCAACATTTAGGAAACTTCTGACAAGATAGAAATTATTTTGTAACTTACCAATGGCACGCTGCGCATGGGTTCCCATATCTGCAGGAAAATCATTTACTGAACACTCAGTGCCACTTGAAGTTGCTATATAAAAAAAAAAAAACATTTTTTGATTAAAAAATATATACATTAGATTTATTTATTGTTTACTACTATATTTACAAATATGGTTTACCAGGATCAATCATAGTTCCATCACTTGATGTTTTGTCCGTTGAAGCTCTGGATTTATCTGTAAAGATGGTGATAAAGGTTTGTGAAGACAGGAAATTTATGAAAACAATTTATTATATTATCACTTGCCTCGTCTTCCTCGTTTGGGTTCTGTTTTTGTATACTCCAGGAGACCTTTTTTGTCTCTTTTTTTCCATCTAATAATTGGAACAGCTTTCTTTTTCTTTTTAGGCCTCGGTTTAGGAGCGGTCTCCTCCTAACCATAACAGTGCATAACAAGAAAAAAAAAAACTCTAATAACAATGATACTAAGTATATTGTGTAAGGCGTTTGTGAAACATATTCATACCTGTAACTCTTGCAAATCAGATGTTATTTCATCAATGTCGAGCTGTAATTCCCTTTCCATGTCTTCTGTGGTGGTATGATCATCATTGGTGGCCATTATCCTAATTGTTTTTTTGTACTTTGAAGCATTCCTAGAAATACAAAAAGCCAAGATACTATTTACAGTATGTATGCACAGATTATATAAAATATTAGTCTTGATAGATCCTATTTTACAGTTCTAAGTCATAAATTATTGAATATACTTTCACAGTAAAAACCTGGCTCATGTAGTCAAAGACAGACTATAGTGAAATTAGACTCTTTGTCACATAGATATTAAATTGGGTTATAACTACAAATACAACAGAATGTTTTGAAGAGCAAATTGTATTTCCTTCAGACACCCTACAGTGGCATAATAAACTTTTTTTGCAGAAAAACTACTAACACATGTAATTATTTTGCATATTTCTACAGTATGTAACTGCAATAAAATCAATACTATGATTTACGGCATATTATATTTGCTTGATATGCACGGTTATTTTGATAAGTACTTGGTTGTCTTTGATAGTGCACATCAAATGATTTCTATACATCACTCACAATATAATTACACTAATAAAACCTAGCTAACACAGAGGCATGCATAATAATATATTTTAAAGCAGTGTAACGTTATACAGTACATGACGGTTACCTGAATGATCACGCTGTTTCTGCAATATCCAGCTGTTCGACGCACGATATATACATCATCGTCTAAACAGATCACCGCTGTCCTTAAATAAATTAAAAGTGCCAAAAAAACGAAACAAGCATATATATATATATATATATATATATATATATATATATATATATATATATATATATATATATATATATATATATATATATATATATAACAAGCGTGTTATGGAGTAAACCCGTCTAATAATAAGGTATTACATATAGGTTACTCTCACAATTTAACTTTTTTTTTTCAAATATATGACAAAATTTAAATCAAGTCGAAATAAAACAGTTATTAATTTGTTAGACTGAAAACGTTGTGCTTTTAATCGCTCAAAATAGTCTTGAATTGTCGTTGTAAATGAAAGAACAAATGAAACAGGCAAATTAAAATATAACACATTTGTTAAGAAGAAAATTTGAAAAAATGAGCGTGTCAATTTTTTGCTCGTACAAATCATATTTTGTTCACCATTTGAAGCGAGTATCTGCTAGAAATCTTGTACGTTTCAGGAGTACATAAAACCACCTGACTGAAATGTAACTTTGCTACGTTTTATCTAAATTATTTCTTCGTGCTTTCCTCGTATTATTTTAAATAAGATGGACTTACATTTACGTTGTCATTCCCGTTAATGTGAGAAACGAACAAAAGATGCACATACAAAGTAATATTTTATCGCTGTTCAATAATAATTTTGTGCTGTTTGGTATGTAACTAACATGGCACGGTAGTTTATATCCCGAGTATATCCCAGCAAACTAGGTTGAATGTTGAAATACCACACGTCTTTCCTCACTCACTTAATTCACATTAAAACGAGTGTGCACAGAGAAGATCGAACCTTAATTTCCTTGTTTTTATTTTTAATAAACACGCATGATCTAAAGCGGAGGCATTTTAAAACGAGTTAGCGCCTCTAGCGGATGTTATTTTTAAAAAAGTGCAGGGAAGCGTACCTATTTGTACGTATATCTGGTTCTCTAGAAATGTAGTCAGGCCTACGTTTTTCTAATGAGCCTGGGTTGCTTATTTCAGCTTTCTGAGGCCAAAAACAGCAAGTAATAAAAACTGCTCAAAACAGTGAAAATGAACAATGTTTTTGTTTTTAACAACATTATAGGCAGTATTAAACAACATTATATGCAGTATTAAACAAGTTGCAAGTGAATACTGAGTGAAATGAAAGAGTTTGCAGAACAGCCTATTTCTGCATTGCAGGAATCAGCTTATTTCAGCTTTCTTAGGCCAAAAACAGCAAGTGAAAAAAACTGCTCAAAACAGTGAAAATGAACAATGTTTTTTGTTTTCAACAACATTATATGCAGTATTAAACAACATTATATGCAGTATTAAACAAGTTGCAAGTGAATACTGAGTTAAATGAGAGAGTTTGCAGAACAGCCGGTTTCTGCATTGCAGGAATCAGCTTATTTCAGCTTTCAAACGCCAAAAACAGCAGGTGATAAAAACTGCTCAAAACAGTGAAAATGAACAATGTTTTTGTTTTTAACAACATAATATGCAGTATTAAACATGTTTTAACAAGTTGCAATTGAAAACTGAGTGAAATGAGAGAGTTTGCAGAACAGCCTATTTCTGCATTGCAGGAATCAGCTTATTTCAGCTTTCTAAGGCCAAAAACAGCAAGTGATAAAAACTGCTCAAAACAGTGAAAATGAACAATGTTTTTGTTTTTAACAACATACTATGCAGTATTAAACATGTTTTAACAAGTTGCAAGGGAATACTGAGTGAAATGAGAGAGTTTGCAGAACAGCCTATTTCTGCATTGCAGGAATCAGCTTATTTCAGCTTTCTAAGGCCAAAAACAGCAAGTGATAAAAACTGCTCAAAACAGTGAAATTATGATTCTTTCTGTGTTTAACAACATAATATGCAGTATTAAACATGTTTTAACAAGTTGCAAGTGAATACTGAGTGAAATGAGAGAGTTTGCAGAACAGCCGGTTTCTGCATTGCAGGAATCAGCTTATTTCAGCTTTCTAACGCCAAAAACAGCAGGTGATAAAAACTGCTCAAAACAGTGAAAATGAACAATGTTTTTGTTTTTAACAACATAATATGCAGTATTAAACATGTTTTAACAAGTTGCAATTGAAAACTGAGTGAAATGAGAGAGTTTGCAGAACAGCCTATTTCTGCATTGCAGGAATCAGCTTATTTCAGCTTTCTAAGGCCAAAAACAGCAAGTGATAAAAACTGCTCAAAACAGTGAAAATGAACAATGTTTTTGTTTTTAACAACATACTATGCAGTATTAAACATGTTTTAACAAGTTGCAATGGAATACTGAGTGAAATGAGAGAGTTTGTAGAACAGCCTATTTCGGCATTGCAGGAATCAGCTTATTTCAGCTTTCTGAGGCCAAAAACAGCAAGTAATAAAAACTGCTCAAAACAGTGAAAATGAACAATGTTTTTGTTTTTAACAACATTATACGCAGTATTAAACAACATTATATGCAGTATTAAACAAGTTGCAAGTGAATACTGAGTGAAATGAGAGAGTTTGCAGAACAGCCTATTTCTGCATTGCAGGAATCAGCTTATTTCAGCTTTCTAAGGCCAAAAACAGCAAGTGATAAAAATTGCTCAAAACAGTGAAAATGAACATTGTTTTTGTTTTAAACAACATTATATGCAGTATTAAACATGTTTTAACAAGTTGCAAATGAATACTGAGTGAAATGAGAGAGTTTGCAGAACAGCCGGTTTCTGCATTGCAGGAATCAGCTTATTTCAGCTTTCTAAGGGAAAAAAACAGCAAGTGAAAAAAAACTGCTCAAAACAGTGAAAATGAACAATGTTTTTGTTTTCAACAACATTATATGCAGTATTAAACAACATTATATGCAGTATTAAACAAGTTGCAAGTGAATACTGAGTTAAATGAGAGAGTATGCAGAACAGCCGGTTTCTGCATTGCAGGAATCAGCTTATTTCAGCTTTCAAACGCCAAAAACAGCAGGTGATAAAAACTGCTCAAAACAGTGAAAATGAACAATGTTTTTGTTTTTAACAACATAATATGCAGTATTAAACATGTTTTAACAAGTTGCAATTGAAAACTGAGTGAAATGAGAGAGTTTGCAGAACAGCCTATTTCTGCATTGCAGGAATCAGCTTATTTCAGCTTTCTAAGGCCAAAAACAGCAAGTGATAAAAACTGCTCAAAACAGTGAAAATGAACAATGTTTTTGTTTTTAACAACATACTATGCAGTATTAAACATGTTTTAACAAGTTGCAAGGGAATACTGAGTGAAATGAGAGAGTTTGCAGAACAGCCTATTTCTGCATTGCAGGAATCAGCTTATTTCAGCTTTCTGAGGCCAAAAACAGCAAGTAATAAAAACTGCTCAAAACAGTGAAAATGAACAATGTTTTTGTTTTTAACAACATTATATGCAGTATTAAACAACATTATATGCAGTATTAAACAAGTTGCAAGTGAATACTGAGTGAAATGAGAGAGTTTGCAGAACAGCCTATTTCTGCATTGCAGGAATCAGCTTATTTCAGCTTTCTTAGGCCAAAAACAGCAAGTGATAAAAATAGCTCAAAACAGTGAAAATGAACATTGTTTTTGTTTTAAACAACATAATATGCAGTATTAAACATGTTTTACCAAGTTGCAAGTGAATACTGAGTGAAATGAGAGAGTTTGCAGAACAGCCGGTTTCTGCATTGCAGGAATCAGCTTATTTCAGCTTTCTAAGGGAAAAAACAACAAGTGAAAAAAACTGCTCAAAACAGTGAAAATGAACAATGTTTTTTGTTTTCAACAACATAATATGCAGTATTAAACATGTTTTAAAAAGCTGCAAGTGAATACTGAGTGAAATGAGAGAGTTTGCAGAACAGCCTATTTCTGCATTGCAGGAAATCAGCTTATTTCAGCTTTCTAAGGCCAAAAACAGCAAAGTTATAAAAACCACTCAAAACAGAGAAAATGAACAATGTTTTTGTTTTTAACAACATTATATGCAGTATTAAACAACCTTATATGCAGTATTAAACAAGTTGCAAGTAAATACTGAGTGAAATGAGAGAGTTTGCAGAACAGTGTATTTCTGCATTGCAGGATTCAGCTTATTTCAGCTTTCTAAGGCCAAAAACAGCAAGTGATAAAAACTGCTCAAAACAGTGAAAATGAACAATTTTTTTTGTTTTTAACAACATAATATGCAGTATTAAACATGTTTTAACAAGTTGCAAGTGAAAACTGAGTGAAATGAGAGAGTTTGCAGAACAGCCTATTTCTGCATTGCAGGAATCAGCTTATTTCAGCTTTCTAAGGCCAAAAACAGCAAGTGATAAAAACTGCTCAAAACAGTGAAATTATGATTCTTTCTGTGTTTAACAACATAATATGCAGTATTAAACATGTTTTAACAAGTTGCAAGTGAATACTGAGTGAAATGAGAGAGTTTGCAGAACAGCCGGTTTCTGCATTGCAGGAATCAGCTTATTTCAGCTTTCTGAGGCCAAAAACAGCAAGTAATAAAAACTGCTCAAAACAGTGAAAATGAACAATTGTTTTTGTTTTAACAACATAATATGCAGTATTAAACATGTTTTAACAAGTTGCAAGTGAATACTGAGTGAAATGAGAGAGTTTGCAGAACAGCCTATTTCTGCATTGCAGGAATCAGCTTATTTCAGCTTTCTAAGGCCAAAAACAGCAAGTGATAAAAAACTGCTCAAAACAGTGAAAATGAACAATGTTTTTGTTTTTAACAACATAATATGCAGTATTAAACATGTTTTAACAAGTTGCAAGTGAATACTGAGTGAAATGAGAGAGTTTGCAGAACAGCCTATTTCTGCATTGCAGGAATCAGCTTATTTCAGCTTTCTAAGGCCAAAAACAGCAAGTGATAAAAACTGCTCAAAACAGAGAAAATGAACAATGTTTTTGTTTTTAACAACATTATATGCAGTATTAAACAACATTATATGCAGTATTAAACAAGTTGCAAGTGAATACTGAGTGAAATGAGAGAGTTTGCAGAACAGCTGTATTTCTGCATTGCAGGAATCAGCTTATTTCAGCTTTCTAAGGCCAAAAACAGCAAGTGATAAAAACTGCTCAAAACAGTGAAAATGAACAATGTTTTTTGTTTTTAACAACATAATATGCAGTATTAAACATGTTTTAACAAGTTGCAAGTGAAAACTGAGTGAAATGAGAGAGTTTGCAGAACAGCCTATTTCTGCATTGCAGGAATCAGCTTATTTCAGCTTTCTAAGGCCAAAAACAGCAAGTGATAAAAACTGCTCAAAACAGTGAAAATGACATGTTTTTGTTTTAACAACATAATATGCAGTATTAAACATGTTTTAACAAGTTGCAAGTGAATACTGAGTGAAATGAGAGAGTTTGCAGAACAGCCTATTTCTGCATTGCAGGAATCAGCTTATTTCAGCTTTCTGAGGCCAAAAACAGCAAGTAATAAAAACTGCTCAAAACAGTGAAAATGAACAATGTTTTTGTTTTTAACAACATTATATGCAGTATTAAACAACATTATATGCAGTATTAAACAAGTTGCAAGTGAATACTGAGTGAAATGAGAGAGTTTGCAGAACAGCCTATTTCTGCATTGCAGGAATCAGCTTATTTCAGCTTTCTTAGGCCAAAAACAGCAAGTGATAAAAACTGCTCAAAACAGTGAAAATGAACATTGTTTTTGTTTTAAACAACATAATATGCAGTATTAAACATGTTTTACCAAGTTGCAAGTGAATACTGAGTGAAATGAGAGAGTTTGCAGAACAGCCGGTTTCTGCATTGCAGGAATCAGCTTATTTCAGCTTTCTAAGGGAAAAAACAACAAGTGAAAAAAACTGCTCAAAACAGTGAAAATGAACAATGTTTTTGTTTTCAACAACATAATATGCAGTATTAAACATGTTTTAAAAAGCTTGCAAGTGAATACTGAGTGAAATGAGAGAGTTTGCAGAACAGCCTATTTCTGCATTGCAGGAATCAGCTTATTTCAGCTTTCTAAGGCCAAAAACAGCAAGTGATAAAAACTGCTCAAAACAGTGAAAATGAACAATGTTTTTGTTTTTAACAACATAATATGCAGTATTAAACATGTTTTAACAAGTTGCAAGTGAATACTGAGTGAAATGAGAGAGTTTGCAGAACAGCCTATTTCTGCATTGCAGGAATCAGCTTATTTCAGCTTTCTAAGGCCAAAAACAGCAAGTGATAAAAACTGCTCAAAACAGTGAAAATGAACAATGTTTTTGTTTTTAACAACATAATATGCAGTATTAAACATGTTTTAACAAGTTGCAAGTGAATACTGAGTGAAATGAGAGAGTTTGCAGAACAGCCTATTTCTGCATTGCAGGAATCAGCTTATTTCAGCTTTCTAAGGCCAAAAACAGCAAGTGATAAAAACTGCTCAAAACAGTGAAATTATGATTCTTTCTGTGTTTAACAACATAATATGCAGTATTAAACATGTTTTAACAAGTTGCAAGTGAATACTGAGTGAAATGAGAGAGTTTGCAGAACAGCCGGTTTCTGCATTGCAGGAATCAGCTTATTTCAGCTTTCTGAGGCCAAAAACAGCAAGTAATAAAAACTGCTCAAAACAGTGAAAATGAACAATGTTTTTGTTTTTAACAACATTATATGCAGTATTAAACAACATTATATGCAGTATTAAACAAGTTGCAAGTGAATACTGAGTGAAATGAGAGAGTTTGCAGAACAGCCTATTTCTGCATTGCAGGAATCAGCTTATTTCAGCTTTCTTAGGCCAAAAACAGCAAGTGATAAAAATAGCTCAAAACAGTGAAAATGAACATTGTTTTTGTTTTAAACAACATAATATGCAGTATTAAACATGTTTTACCAAGTTGCAAGTGAATACTGAGTGAAATGAGAGAGTTTGCAGAACAGCCGGTTTCTGCATTGCAGGAATCAGCTTATTTCAGCTTTCTAAGGCCAAAAACAGCAAGTGATAAAAACTGCTCAAAACAGTGAAAATGAACAATGTTTTTGTTTTAACAACATAATATGCAGTATTAAACATGTTTTAAACAAGCTGCAAGTGAATACTGAGTGAAATGAGAGAGTTTGCAGAACAGCCTATTTCTGCATTGCAGGAATCAGCTTATTTCAGCTTTCTAAGGCCAAAAACAGCAAGTGATAAAAACTGCTCAAAACAGTGAAAATGAACAATGTTTTTGTTTTTAACAACATAATATGCAGTATTAAACATGTTTTAAACAAGTTGCAAGTGAATACTGAGTGAAATGAGAGAGTTTGCAGAACAGCCTATTTCTGCATTGCAGGAATCAGCTTATTTCAGCTTTCTAAGGCCAAAAACAGCAAGTGATAAAAACTGCTCAAAACAGTGAAAATGAACAATTTTTTTGTTTTTAACAACATAATATGCAGTATTAAACATGTTTTAACAAGTTGCAAGTGAATACTGAGTGAAATGAGAGAGTTTGCAGAACAGCCTATTTCTGCATTGCAGGAATCAGCTTATTTCAGCTTTCTAAGGCCAAAAACAGCAAGGTGATAAAAACTGCTCAAAACAGTGAAATATGAATGTCTTTCTGTGTTTAACAACATAATATGCAGTATTAAACATGTTTTAACAAGTTGCAAGTGAATACTGAGTGAAATGAGAGAGTTTGCAGAACAGCCGATTTCTGCATTGCAGGAATCAGCTTATTTCAGCTTTCTAAGGCCAAAAACAGCAAGTGATAAAAACTGCTCAAAACAGTGAAAATGAACAATGTTTTTGTTTTTAACAACATAATATGCAGTATTAAACATGTTTTAACAAGTTGCAATTGAAAACTGAGTGAAATGAGAGAGTTTGTAGAACAGCCTATTTCTGCATTGCAGGAATCAGCTTATTTCAGCTTTCTGAGGCCAAAAACAGCAAGTAATAAAAACTGCTCAAAACAGTGAAAATGAACAATGTTTTTGTTTTTAACAACATTATAGGCAGTATTAAACAACATTATATGCAGTATTAAACAAGTTGCAAGTGAATACTGAGTGAAATGAGAGAGTTTGCAGAACAGCCTATTTCTGCATTGCAGGAATCAGCTTATTTCAGCTTTCTTAGGCCAAAAACAGCAAGTGATAAAAATTGCTCAAAACAGTGAAAATGAACATTGTTTTTGTTTTAAACAACATTATATGCAGTATTAAACATGTTTTACCAAGTTGCAAGTGAATACTGAGTGAAATGAGAGAGTTTGCAGAACAGCCGGTTTCTGCATTGCAGGAATCAGCTTATTTCAGCTTTCTAAGGGAAAAAACAACAAGTGAAAAAAACTGCTTAAAACAGTGAAAATGAACAATGTTTTTTGTTTTCAACAACATTATATGCAGTATTAAACAACATTATATGCAGTATTAAACAAGTTGCAAGTGAATACTGAGTGAAATGAGAGAGTTTGCAGAACAGCCTGTTTCTGCATTGCAGGAATCAGCTTATTTCAGCTTTCTAACGCCAAAAACAGCAGGTGATAAAAACTGCTCAAAACAGTGAAAATGAACAATGTTTTTGTTTTTAACAACATAATATGCAGTATTAAACATGTTTTAACAAGTTGCAATTGAAAACTGAGTGAAATGAGAGAGTTTGCAGAACAGCCGGTTTCTGCATTGCAGGAATCAGCTGATTTCAGCTTTCTAACGCCAAAAACAGCAAGTAATAAAAACTGCTCAAAACAGTGAAAATGAACAATGTTTTTGTTTTTAACAACAGTATAGGCAGTATTAAACAACATTATATGCTGTATTAAACAAGTTGCAAGTGAATACTGAGTGAAATGAGAGAGTTTGCAGAACAGCCTATTTCTGCATTGCAGGAATCAGCTTATTTCAGCTTTCTTAGGCCAAAAACAGCAAGTGATAAAAGTTGCTCAAAACAGTGAAAATGAACATTGTTTTTGTTTTAAACAACATTATATGCAGTATTAAACATGTTTTACCAAGTTGCAAGTGAATACTGAGTGAAATGAGAGAGTTTGCAGAACAGCTGGTTTCTGCATTGCAGGAATCAGCTTATTTCAGCTTTCTAAGGGAAAAAAACAACAAGTGAAAAAAACTGCTCAAAACAGTGAAAATGAACAATGTTTTTTGTTTTCAACAACATTATATGCAGTATTAAACAACATTATATGCAGTATTAAACAAGTTGCAAGTGAATACTGAGTGAAATGAGAGAGTTTGCAGAACAGCCGGTTTCTGCATTGCAGGAATCAGCTTATTTCAGCTTTCTAACGCCAAAAACAGCAGGTGATAAAAACTGCTCAAAACAGTGAAAATGAACAATGTTTTTGTTTTTAACAACATAATATGCAGTATTAAACATGTTTTAACAAGTTGCAATTGAAAACTGAGTGAAATGAGAGAGTTTGCGGAACAGCCGGTTTCTGCATTGCAGGAATCAGCTTATTTCAGCTTTCTAACGCCAAAAACAGCAGGTGATAAAAACTGCTCAAAACAGTGAAAATGAACAATGTTTTTGTTTTGAACAATATAATATGCAGTATTAAACATGTTTTAACAAGTTGCAAGTGAAAACAGAGTGAAATGAGAGAGTTTGCACAACAGCCTATTTCTGCATTGCAGGAATCAGCTTATTTCAGCTTTCCAAGGAAAAAAACAGCAAGTGATAAAAACTGCTCAAAACAGTGAAAATGAACAATGTTTTTGTTTTTAACAACATAATATGCAGTATTAAACATGTTTTAACAAGTTGCAATTGAAAACTGAGTGAAATGAGAGAGTTTGCAGAACAGCCTATTTCTGCATTGCAGGAATCAGCTTATTTCAGCTTTCTTAGGCCAAAAACAGCAAGTGATAAAAATTGCTCAAAACAGTGAAAATGAACATTGTTTTTGTTTTAAACAACATTATATGCAGTATTAAACATGTTTTACCAAGTTGCAAGTGAATACTGAGTGAAATGAGAGAGTTTGCAGAACAGCCGGTTTATGCGTTGCAGGAATCAGCTTATTTCAGCTTTCTAAGGGAAAAAACAACAAGTGTAAAAAACTGCTCAAAACAGTGAAAATGAACAATGTTTTTTGTTTTCAACAACATAATATGCAGTATTAAACATGTTTTAAAAAGCTGCAAGTGAATACTGAGTGAAATGAGAGAGTTTGCAGAACAGCCTATTTCTGCATTGCAGAAATCAGCTTATTTCAGCTTTCTAAGGCCAAAAACAGCAAAGTGATAAAAATCACTCAAAACAGAGAAAATTAACAATGTTTTTGTTTTTAACAACATACTATGCAGTATTAAACATGTTTTAACAAGTTGCAAGGGAATACTGAGTGAAATGAG
>NC_079435.1:33377706-33447706 GCF_903798145.1 Danio aesculapii
CATATACATATAAAGTCCCTGCATTATGAAAACCATAATTAGATTCAATGAATGAGTTTGAATCTGGGCTCCTTTTCACCATCCAATGAAACTAAGCGAAAGAGTCAATGAAGCAACTACAACATACTGTAACCCTGAATAAGCATATTGTCCTATGTGGTTAGAAGACAGTGTAAAATGCAGTAGAATTATATATATTATCTGAGAGCTTTTGCTGATGCGCTCGTTGTCACAGTTCAAGCAAATTGCAAGCTAAATGCATTACTAAAATAATAAAAAAATGGAATAATGGTTTGTCTGAGCCTATAAACAAACTCTACATGCAAGTTCAAAAACTCTTTGATTTTGGTGTGTCCAGTCAAACAGGTCTCTCTTTCCTCCATGATCATCTGCAGCATCAGCAGTGATCACTTCACAAGTGAAAAAAAAAGCATTTCTGCATGGTGGACCAGCTACTCAACAATGCGTCTCCACTCAAGGGGATCATTCAGTGAAGAAAAGAGGGCAGTGGGCATACTCCTCTGTGGGACAAATTTCAACCTCCACTTTCCCAAAGAGACTCCATCTTAAGAGTATGGGACAACTCGTTAGGAACAACACTATTTTTGGACAACATGTCCACCCAGCAGTTCAGCCTGCCATTAACTGCCCTTATAGAGGGCAACTGCTGGTCTGTGCATGAAAGCACCTATTTTCTTTAAGCAAAGTTCTGCTAGCTTTTGTAATGCTTGTGACCCGTACCTCTCTGATGACTCATTAGGCCACTGCCTTGTTTTTTGTATTCTAACAAATGCTAGACAATCACACAGGGCCGGATAAACAGCCTATATCTGTAGGAAGTTTCATTTGCTTGCCTTACTCACTCACTACGGCCAATTTAGCTCATCCAATCCACCTATACTGCATGTCTCACTCAGAAAACCCACATGAGCTTGCAAACTCCACACAGAATTGCCAACTGGCCCAGCTGGGACTCGAACCAGCGACCTTCTTGCTGTGAGCTGACAATGCTAACCCTAAAGGCATTTGAAAGGAAAATGTCACACTCACCATAATGCAGTGGCAGCCAAATACAGTCCTCTGATGAGTGTACCTCAACTGCATGCTGCAGATGGTTGGTTGATGAAAGAAATCATTCAAAACAGGCTTGAAGAAAGGAAGAAGATTCAGTAGCTTCAGGCTAGTTCATAAGCCAGACCTTCCCACGCTTCAATGCTTTTGGTCAATACTGTGATACAATCAGACTTCAGCATTTTAGAGATGAGGAGTTTCATGATAACATAGTGTCTGCACAATGTTGAGAGACCAACTCTGAAAGAAAATCTCCCATATAAACTCTTCTAGAAAAAGCATTAGTTGTGTGCATTGCAACCCTTATAAAGGTTTGTCGTTGTTGCCCTTAATGTAACAAAATAACAGTAACCAATTTATTATAGTCATGAAAGTCAAACACTACGATCTATCTCTTTATAGAACTATTGAAGTTCTGAGATTCAGGAAAAAAATACACCACAATAATAAATTGTGAAAATATTGTTTTTATTGTATTTGATGTTACCACTTGTCTGTTTTTGTTATGCTAGCCAAAATGGTTCCAAACAAAACACACCAAAATGAATATAGTGGGGTGCTTAGTTCTGGAATGTTTATGTAACAGTCAAGTGAATATTTGGTAATCATTAATTGAGACCCATGTCTTTTGAACAAATTGTTTGAATTGTTGGTGTTGAGAAACTCAATGAGAAACATTTACCTACAGAAGGCTCTTAAAAATCCCATCTATCAATGCAATGTCTGTCTAAAAATCACAAACAAAGACAAAAAGACTGGTTTTCGTAGCTGTTAGTCTGTGTGTAAAATATGACTATTGTAATTTAATGCCGAGTTCAGACTGCATGATTTTCAAAGTAGTCGTGTCACTGATGTTTTCACACTGCATGACTATCCGGGCAAGCGTTCCATCGCTGCTGTGTTTACTCTGCAAGATGAATTGGTGACAGGGGGTTTCACACTGCATGACTTTAAAAGAGGAAGAATCGCTGACAACTTTGTCCAAACTAAATTTCACAACCAAACACACGTGAGAAGTGACATAGAAACAATGTAAGGTCACGTAGTGTATCTTTTGTTATTAACTACATATTGAGAAAGAAGCCTTTAGTGGTGTAGAAAATGTACTTATTTTGCTCACCTGGCTTTGAAGAGAACTAGCCATTTCTGTCAAACTTTTTTCTTTTTCGACCCGGTTGTGGTATTGCTCAGATGACACGTCAAACAGACACAGGCGCAAATTTCCACTAGTTTTTCCTCCATTTCTTGGGTCCAAATAAATGGAAAATGACCCCTGGTGGCCTGCAGGGACCCACAGTAGTGGATGCTGCTCTCTCATTGGCTGTAGGAGATCGCTGCTGTTATAATCAATCAGAACACATTTCACATGGCATAATTTGAATCGCAGACAGGTCCAGATATTTAGCAACTCATCGGCGATTCTCTCAAGGCTCGTACACACTGGGACGCTTTTCGTTTGCGTTTATCGTCAGCGTTTTTTGAGATGAATTTCTGGATTCATACCCAAGCAATTTTCACTGGCGTCGAGCAGAAGAGTATGCAAAATTACACCTTGACATTAGACGCCGCTACAGAACTTTAAGCTTCTGACACCCGCTTGAAACACAGAAGAAGATGACAGAAAGTTGACACGCTTGTTATGGATGGTTCAAGTAGCAGATTCAGCTCTAGCGATGAAGAAATTATTATTGTTCACCAGTGCAGCTCCACGTTCATATCACCTCTGGGCATCTTCTTCAATGTGCGCTCGCATTGACAGCTTTGCACTTGAGCGCCTCCAAGTGCTGTTTACTGTAACTTCAGCAGCTCTGTGCGCATGAACAAAAGTGCCAATCTGATTGGTGGAGAAGGTTTTGACGCGGCACATCAAAACAAAAAAAACCTGCCATTTTGTGCGTTGGTGTGCACGATCACATTGGCTCCCTTTATTTAGTCACAAGGCATTAAACGTCGATGGAAAATGCAAGCAAAAAAGCGCCCCAGTGTGCACGGGCCTTCAGATCGCGTCTTTAATAGTTCATACTGTGTGATTGTTACGTGAACGAGCACCGATATGCCTGTGATTTCAGGCATTTATCGCGATTTCTCAAAACCTGTCCAGTCAAAATCGGAGCTAAAATCATACAGTCTGAACTTGGCATAACTCTAAAAACAGACCAGGGGCAACTCAAGTCATTCTAATACCTGGTTAAATAGAATCCTGGGTTGTCTTTTATACTGAATTTACTTTATAAATGACGAAACTAAATATAACATTGCCTTTTATTTTTTTTTTACTTAAGTTGACAATTTCTGTCACCATTTGACGTTCTTGTACTGGTACTGACATGGCATTCAATAGCAAGTGGATTAGCTTAGCAGTAAGAAAGACAACTATAGACCATGTGTTTTAATATCAAGATGAACAATTCATCAAAAAATGCCCTATTTGAATGTTTCTTTCTATTATTTTTGCTTTGAAGTAACAAACAGATCATTACTAATGCTGTTTCTGTTTTTTAGGGTGGGTTTTCCATGTTTATTCAGCTGATGCCAATCGTTGTGCTGGTCTTGGTCTCAATCCTCAGCCAGCTGCTGGTTTCCACACCACCTTACAGCCTATACTCCAGACCGTATGTCATTATGCCTTGTAATTCATCCCTTACAATACCATACAGTTTAGTGGTTTGTTTTGGGTTTTTTTGGACATAGTTTTTTTGTTATGTGTAACCAGGAATGAGGAGTAACATGCAACCGTGTTATGTGAACTGGTAATTAATGTGTGGTAATTACATCAGAAAACAAAGTATTTCAGTGACATATTTACAGAAAAATGGGAATATTATCAGGATTGCATATTGTCAATGTTGGCTGCTAAATTGTTGTTTATTATGTAGGTTTGTACCTAACTCAATATCCAAAATCCAGGTAAAACATGATATTTTATGTGCCAAAATGTTTGGCAGCATGGTGGGGTGGTGGAACTGCTAAGCGGCAAGTTATCAGTGCAACAAATGCAAACACGTTTAGAGTGTGAGAGTTCTTTCGTGGATTTTGTCCTTATGACAACCTAAAATACGATTATTTTGAGTCATACAGATACAGTTAGAGTAAGAACCATTTAAAACCAAAAAAATAGTGCCTTTGTACAGCAAAGAGAAATAACGCAAAATGATTTTCAGCCACCTCAATTTCTTGCAGCTTGGTTACAAAAACAGCAAGTACTTGTTGCACAGCTTATTAAAAAATAATTATTGTGAAATGAATCATATCAAGTGTTAAATTAATAAAGATATTGAAATATAAGTGCATTCAAATTGATCAAATGTAGTCTGCTGTTTGGTCATCATGTGGACGGAAATAAAATTATTCATTAATGCAATGTCTGTCTGAAAATCACATTGCTTTTTGGACTGTTATATGAAAAATGATTTTGTAAACTAATTCAAAATACAGACCAGGGGTCCGTTCTTCGTACCTCACTTAAATGATCTAAGATGATTTGGATCTTTTAATCTTGATAACTGATCTCTGGCTAATTTGGTTCTTCAAACAAGTTCGCAAATCAGATTTAAATGTATGGAGGAACTGAGCTGATATCGCTGCGTGTGTTGTGAAGGACACATCACTCAATCCCCAAAATCATGATCAGCAATGCAACAATTGGCTGATTGCACAGCAGCGTACTGACATCATCTGATTAATATTCAATTATCCATGTGAGCAAAATTACATAAAATTTTGTCGAATATGATACACAATAACTTTCCACGTTTGTTGTGGGCTACATGTGTTACACTTTCAAGTGTCAAGAGTATTTAGCAATTTATTTAGTTGTACATTTAGAGCGGATTTTCTTTATTATAGTTGCCTAGGCCTATTTAATTTTCTTAATCAAAAAGCATTTTGATATCGGTAAAGGTGTCTGCAACTTTTGCAAAGCATTAAATCACTGTTATATTAGCTGTCAAAACATGTGCATGACTGCATAAATTATTATTCCTTTAAAAAAAAAACAAACAAACAAAAAACAGTAAAATGTTGTGCATGTCTATTATCATACAGAAATTGTACTAAAGCAGAATCGAAATTGAGTTTTTATCCAAAAGTCCATATTAATAAATGTTCTTTGATCCTTTTGGGTAGAACCACTTATTTTTGTACTTTTATTTCAGAGTTTTATTTATATATATTTATATAAGTTTTATTTATATATATTTATATATATATATATATATATATATATATATATATATATATATATATATATATATATAATATAATATAATATATATATATATATTTATTTATTTATTTTTTTTACTTATATGTATATAAACATAAATATTATTAATGATTTAATATAAAATATTATTATAAATTATAAATGTGTATATATAATTAAAAAAATATATTTCACTATTGTCCCAAGTGTGTATAACCTATAGGTTACTACTGTAAAAAAATATCAGCATTCAGTATATATGTTCAGCATCTCCTTTGCTTGAAATGACCCCATCTAATCCTGTTTGTAAAACATAAGCCTGCTTCCGAACAGGTTTGAGCTGCCAAAACTGGTGCTCTGACAACAACTCTCGGATGAGTTTTGAAGAACGAAACGATCCTGGATCGTGTCAAATCGTCAATAACCAAATCCAGCTAATTGAGTAATCCACGTACGAAGAACGGACCCCAGGGCTTTTCAGGGCAACGCAAGGAGCACATAAGCCTCAATGCTAATTGAAACACTTATTTGGTTTTGTGTTTGTTAATTCTAAATCATGGTAGATCCTACACCTTGGACAGTGTTTTGTCACTTCTTCTCTCTGTACATTGTTGTAAACTCAGAAGGTAAGACTCTCTGGTATCTTCAAAAAGAATTGTTTATTGAGAACTTGCCGGTGCACTGCAGTCTGTGTTCTCTATTGTACAAGCGTTCAGAAGGCAGTCCTTAAAGGTGTTGACATTACACAGCCTCAGTACTGAGCCCTTAACAAAACAGTAAATTGCAATAAAGGAAACAACCCCCATTATGAGCTTCAGATAACAATACGAGATCATTCAAACAACACCTGGTTATGAGACTAGCGACAGGTAACATTCTCCCACTTTTAGCAGGAAGATCAGAGAGTGGCAAAAACCACTCACTGGAAGCTATATTGATTCTAATCAGTCCCATCATGTTCTTCTTAAATGCCTAATGTGGTGTAGTTAATAGATAAATGTTATCAACAGATATAGATCTTAACTAAATTCATATATTTATAACAACAAGGCAGCAAAGATTAAATCGATATTTCTACCACCTCATGAATACACTTCCTCTTTAAGGCTGATTAAGAGGATCTCCATTTGATTGGAACATTCTATTTTGTGAAGCTCAGCAGCATATCAGAAATGTTCTTGCTTTTACTCATTCCTTGGGTTTACACTCCGTGGGCTGCTACATAACTAAATTATTACGAACAAAAATCTGAATAAATACATTGTGATTATTTGCCATATTTTCCCCTTTTAAAAAATATGTGCAAGTGAAAAATCATTCAACTCATAAATGATCAATACAAGACATCAAATGGAGCGTGACAAAAGTATCTGGCTACAGAATCGCGCCAAGCTTCTTGACACTTTCCCCTAAATACTTAAACCCTAGTAAAACATTCTCCAAGTAATAAGGTGGTCTGAAACAACAATGGGAGGCCTCCTTGCTGTGGGGGGAAGTAATTTGGGTAGGTAAAAGTCTTTACTTTTGATTATGGCTATTTCTGTGAGAATTAGATCATTGTACCAGTTGCACTGAGACGTTTTATATGATATCAAATATGCTGGATAAAGTCACATGCATTGACAGAACATTTGTTCATTCATTTTCTTTTCGGCTTAGTCCCTTTATTAATTTGGGGTCGCCACAGCGGAATGAACCGCCAACTTATCCAGCATATTTACCCTTCCAGCTGCAACCCATTCCTGGGAAACATCCATACACACTCATTCACACACATACACTATGGACAATTTAACATACCCAATTCACTTATAGCGCAAACATGCAAACTCCACACAGAAACGCCATCTGGCCCAGCCAGGGCTCGAACCAGCGACCTTCTTGCTGTGAGGCGATTGTGCTACCTACTGCAACCTTGTGCTGCTTACAGAACTTTCATACTTTGATATGTCCTTTCACTTCAACCACTCTCACACAGAAAGAGGTGCGGGAGAATGATCTCACTCTGTTGTGGGGTGTGGAGGCAATTGTCTGTGTGCTTGTATTGTCCATATGTGGAACAATCTATATATTTGAGGTGTCTCACAAAAACTGATGGTTGTAATCTTTTCTCTTCTTTACATCCAGCTCCACAGGACAAACCGTTAAGAGACAAACAGAGAATCTGCATGTGGAATATTTTGTCACCACAGATTTCAAATCCGAATATAAGGGCTCAGCTTTGCTAAAGATTGAGAAGAGCGTGGAGGAGGATTACGTTTCTAATGTGCGCAACAACTGCTGGAAGGAAAGGCAAACAAGTATGTGCAGTTCTTTTATAGTTACCATTTTATTGCTCCTTTAGTGGTTAGTTTATCCTATAAATGCAAATGTAATATTTTGAACGTCATGTCACCCCCTTCAGAAACAGACCTACTGTATGCTGCAAAGGTCTACAGAGATGAAAGACTACAGCGAAAGGCTGAGCTCATGACTATGGAGAACTGCAAAGAGCTGGACCGATTAAATGACCTGTTCCGTGGAGGATAAACCTCAAATTGAGACTAATGGACCTTTAACACAATAGGACCCCTTATGTATAAATGTATTATTTGTTGTTTATTTTTTAAACATCTTTATGTTAAAAGTCAATCATCTTTTATTGCAATATGCATTGCTTCTTAGTTACAGCAAATCGTAAAAAGTACCATCACTCCATTTCTATAATCTTTATCTCTTTAATGTCTGACTTGATTAAAGAGTGAAATTCTACGTTTAGATATTTTACACTTTCTTTGAACCAATTCTTTGTTCTTCAGAGTTTTAACATAAGTAATTACTCCATGTCAGTGCTCTCTTGACAGGTTTTTAGGAATTCTAATCACTTTTTTTCTAATCTGAAACTTTATGAAACACAGATCAGATTAAATAAATGTTTTTAAATGGAGGACTACTCTGTTTTTTCCAGAATATGAATATTAACTTCAATAATTTTTGTCCATCCATTGAAGTTTCACAGGTCAAAATATTTAATATAAATCACTGAATGAATAATGAACAACTTGCAAACGTAGAAAATAGTGTAAATGGCAGCCCTACAGTGAATGATTGATGTATGAGATCAAATCAGCTGTGGGTAAATTTTTCGCCTTCTTTTTGCTTTTTGTGTTGCAATTTTAGTTGTGAAGGCTTTCTGTGGATGTACAGAAATGATGAGAGAATATTAAGAAATAAATGTATTATGTTCTGCAGATGATATTACATGATGGTGAGTAAATGAAGACAGACTATTATTTCTGGCAAAAGAATGTAAAAAAAGAATAAACATCTTGATATTTCTGGACACAACAGGTATTTCTTACATGTGTTCTAATATGTTTTTTTAATTAAACGTTACTTTAGAAATGTTCTTAACCATAAAATGCATTTGGGTAAAAATAAAAGTGTGTCTCATTTTTGCATTGTGTATGTATATACAGTTTACTTTTAAAGTGAATGAAGTGCGAATATTTTAAATAGCTCATTTCTGTGTATTACCATATAGTGGAAATATTACACATTCAATTTTGAATTTCATCAATCCTAAATGGCAGTATCGATATTTTTAACTTTAAAAAAGTAGAAGCTAAAACATTTTTTACACTTCACTTCAAATTACTGAACTTCAATTTTGTTCCATATAGCCAACTGCTCTGGTGCATCAAGTTCACCAAATTCTGGCACCCAGAAACTGGTATTTCAGACTTAGTTTGCGTTGATTTGTAATATCCTCACACAAACATTTGAATTTGCATTTGTTGTCAATCATACTGTTGTGTATTTGGCCCTGTGACCTGGATTTTGATGCATGGTTTAGTTAAAAGAATTAATTTATTGTGAACTTATGTATTTGTTTTTTTAAAGTGCATACAAGGAGTATATAAAGCAGATCAATCATTATCTGTCTCAGTGCTGCAGGTGGAAATGCAGAGGAAGTTTAGAAGTATAAAACCCCTAAAGATGGTGTACTGTTGTTCACTAAGGGGGTAAACTGAGACTCCTGGGAGAATGAGTAAACTGCACAAATAATATTAGTTTTGGATAAATTGCTGATGTAGATGCCAAGAAAATAAGACAAAGAACATCAAAAACCTACAGTGGCAACACTTCATGGCCTGTTTCAAATGTCAGTAGTTAATGAAGAGGAAAGATGTTTGCCTAAAGATGTCAGTAACACAATACAGTACATTCTGTTTCCACTGATAATTCTTGAGATGTTTCAGCAGCTTAATTAAAGTTCACCTGTGGTAAATTCAGTTGATTGGACATGATTTGAAAAGGCATACACCTGTCCATAAGGTCCCATGGTTTACAGTGCATGTCAAAGCACAAACCAAGCATGAAGACAAAAGGAATTGTCTGTAGACCTAAGAGACAGGATTGTCTCGAGGCACAAGTCTGGGGAAGGTTACAGAAAAAATTCTGCTGCTCTGAAAGTTCCAATGAGCACAGTGGCTTCCATCATCCGTAAGTGGAATATGCTTGGAACCACCAGGACTCTTCCTAGAGCTGGCTGGCCATCTAAGCTGAGTGATTTGGGGAAAGGGCCTTAGTCAGGAAGGTGATCAATAACCCGGTGGTCACTCTGTCTAAGCTCCAGCGGTTTTCTTTGGAGAGAGAAGAACATTACAGAAAGACAACCATATGTGCAGCAATCCACCAATCAGGCCTGTATGGTAGAGTGGCCAGACGGAAGCCACTCCCCACCTGGAATTTGCCAAAAGGCATCTGAAGGACTCTCAGACCATAAGAAACAAAATTCTCTTGTCTGAGACTAAAATTGAACTCTTTAGAGTGAATGCCAGGCCTTACATTTGGAGAAAACCAGGCTCCGCTCATCACCAGGCTAATCATCCCTACAGTGAAGCTTGGTGTTGGCAGCATCATGCTGTGGAGATGTTTTTCAGCAGCAGTAACTGGAAGACTAGTCAGGATAGAGGGAAAGATAAATGCAGAGTACAGAGACATCCTGAATGAAAACCTGCTTCAGAGTGCTCTTGACCTCAGACTGGGGTGATGGTTTATCTTCCAGCAGGACAATGATCCAAAGCACACCACCAAAATATCAATGGAGTGGCTTCACAACAACTCGGTGACTGTCCTTGAGTGGCACAGCCAGACCTAAATCCAATTGAACATCTCTGGAGAGATCTGAAAATAGCTGTACACCGTCGCTTCCCACCCAACCTGATAGAGCTTGAAAGGTATTGCAAAGAGGTTGTAGCATCATACTCAAAAAGACTTGAGGCTGTAATTGCTGCAAAAGGTGCATCAACAAAATATTGAGCTTGGGAATGTTTTTTTTTTTTTTTTTCATTTGTTTTTCTCCCGTTGCACTCAACAAACGACCAAATGAACAGAGAAGGGTCTCATGACCGTGGGGTTAACTTCACACCTTTATCCAATTTCAGGAGGTAAAATATTGACCCTCAAGCATGAGCAAATGACCAGAGAAGGGTCTCAGGACCTTAAGGTTAACTTTCTCCAAATTTCAGGAGGTTGAATATTGACTATGATTATTATGCTGAAACTACAAACCTCAAATTTGTGCTTTGCAATCAGAAATAACGTGCTCCTAGCTGAGAGAGAAGGTGGGTCTGATCAATTCACAATTCTCTTACCTTAGAGGCCGACTTTTCACCAGCACCAAATTTTGACTATAAAGGTGAGGATTTCTTACTGAAACATTGGAAGCTCAGCCGTGGGATAAGTGCACATCGCCCAGCATTCTCGGACACAGGTGTTGATTTTCCAATGCATAGCTTTTTTGGATACCTTTGATAAGGAGGGTGGTTTGTGAGTCAGAAATAGCTTCTGAGGGGGACCTGTGAATCAATTTATGAAGAAATTGGATCCCGCTAAGGTAGCTTTTAGTAGAGCTAGCTTGAATATGTTTGGCAACGTGGAGGCGGGAAATAAAAGAGGTGATGGAGAGCAAGGAAAAATCTGGGAAAGGTGTTCTGTGGGGAGAGGGAAAAGTTTGAATGATTTCCATGCGGTGAGATATGAATGAAATGTTCCGGGGGCAACTGCTTGTAAAATGAGAGATATGCAAGTTTCACGTAAGTGGTGTGATGGGTGATTCAGGGCAATATCATTTGGCAATATCAATAGCCCTTTGCTGTAAATTAAATTACAGCAAAGCGCTGTAAATTAATTTACAGTACTGCTGCTGTAGACCCTGCTGCCAGCTGTTTACTGTAAAATTTACAGGGTATTTTTTACAGTACAAGTAATGTATTCTTTTACAGCTACTGTATTTTTATACAGTAAAACACTTGAATGTCTGGGTAAATTGTAGGAATTTAATATGTAAAATTTAAAGTGTTGTTTTGTAAACTATTAACTGCTTTATCCAATTTAACTGCATGTAGAGATTTAACAATTTAACTGCAAAGAGAGTCCATAGAGGTGTCAACAAATCAGCTCTGGGTACTGCTCAATCCCTGGATGCTCTATAAGAGTTCCTAGAAACAAAGAGAAAAACAAATGAGATAAATTACAACAGGATAAACAGAGATGACAAATACAGACAAGGACAGATGGAGAGATGACAGATACACTGAGAGACAGATGGAGAGATGACATACAGACACAGACAGATGAAGAGGTGACAGATACAGTGAGAGACAGATAGAGCGATAAGATACAGACACAGAGACAGATGGAGAGATGACAGATACAGTGAGAGACAGGTGGGGAGGTGACAGATACACTGAGAGACGGAGAGATGACAGATACAGACACAGACAGATGGAGAAATGACAGATACACTGAGAGACAGATGGAGAGGTGACAGACACAGACACGGTCAGATGGAGAGATGACAGATGGAGAGATGACAGATACAGACACAGACAGATGGAGAGGTGACAGATACAGTGAGAGACAGATGGAGAGATGACAGATACACAGAGAAAGATAGAGAGATGACAGATACAGTGAGAGACAGATGGAGAGATGACAGATACAGACAGAGACAGATGGAGAGGTGACAGATACACTTAGAGACAGATGAAGAGATGGCAGATACAGACACTGAGATACACTGAGAGACAGATGGAGAGGTGACAGATACAGACACAGACAGATGGATAGGTGACAGATACAGTGAGAGACAGATGGAGAGGTGACAGATACAGACACTGACAGATGGAGAGGTGACAGACACAGTGAGAGACAGATGGAGAAGTGACAGATACAGACAGACAGATGGAGAGATGACAGATACAGACACAGACAGATTGAGAGGTGACAGAAAGAGTGAGAGACAGATGGAGAGATGACAGATATAGACAGATTGAGAGATGACAGATCCACTGAGAGACAGATGGAGAGGTGACAGATATATATTGTTCACACCTAGGGGTCAGCACAGTAGACTATGCCATTACAGAAATTGACCACAGTATAATTATTTTACAGTGATGGCACAACTGCCGTTTTCAGACCACAGCCACATTGTTCTCAGCCTGAAAAGATCAGAGAAGACCTGTCTATTCTCAGAACAAAAAATAAAACTGCATCCCCTGCCACCTAAATTAATCTGGAGTAAAGACAGTGCTGCCCAGTATGAAGCAGAGCTCCACAACACTCAAGTGGAGAACATGATCAATGCATTCATACTGACTCCGTTTGGTAAAGAGGAACAAACTATAAGTTTAGCAACCGAACAGCTGACCAATATAATTTCAACAGTTGCCCAAAAAACTCTAAGGAAAAAACTGAATTACAAATCTAAAAAATGAAAAACTACAGCTGGCTGGTTTGACAAAGAATGTCAAAATACAAGAAAAGAATTGAGACAATTGTCAAATAATAAACACCGAGATCCTACAAACCAACACACTCGAGAAAAATACCAACAAACCCTCCAAATTTGTAAATCACTATTAAAAGAAAAGAAAGCTAATCACATGAAGTTAAAATTGGATCAAATTGAGGAGGCTATTGATCAAAATTTGTTTTGGGAATTATGGAAAAAATTAAATCAATCCAAAGAATCCAAAAAAACTCCCATTTAAGACCCAAAAATCTGGACCAAATATTTCGAAAAACTATATTCACAAAAAGAATTGACCCAAAAACATCTGACCTCCCAATTACATATATTAGAAAATACTATTAAAGATCAGCTTAACCATTTAGATATCCCAATACAATTAAATGAGTTAACAGAAAAATTAAAAAATAAAAAATAAAAAGTCCTGTGCCTCAGATGGAATCTCTAATGAGATGTTGAAACACAGCAGTCCTCAATTAAAAAACGCTATCTTAAAATTATTCAACCTCTTGTTAGATTCAGGACATTTTCCAGAAATTTGGAAGGAGAATTTGATCACGCCAATATTTAAAAATGGTGAGAAGTACGACCCAAATAACTATAGGGGCATCACAGTGAGTAGTAACCTGGGGAAATTATTCTGCTCAATCATTAATGATAGACTGATTGGGTTCATTCAGGAAAACAAGATTTTAAATAATAGTCAGATTGCATTTATGCCTAAAAAAGGAACGTCAGATCACATTTACACACTCCAAACACTCATACAAAAACATGTCCACCAGACGAAACAAGGGAAAATATTCGGCTGTTTCATTGATTTTAAAAAAAGCCTTTGATTCGGTGTGGCACAATGGGCTTTTCCTAAAACTCTTACAAAGTGGAGTTGGAGGAAAAACTTATGACATAATAAAGGACATTTATAATGGCAACAAGTGTTGTGTAAAAATAAACAATAAGCGGACTGATTATTTCACTCAGATTAAAGGAGTCCGTCAAGGCTGCAGTCTCAGCCCGACTCTATTTAACATTTATATCAATGAATTGGCATCAGCACTTGAGAAGTCTTGTAGTCCTGGCCTGAGCCTGGAGGACAGAGAGATTAGATGTCTCCTGTATGCGGACGATCTGCTGCTGCTGTCTCCTCATGAAGATGGTCTTCACTACAGCCTCTCCATCCTGGAGGAGTTCAGCACAGACTGTGCTTTACCCATTAACATGCTGAAGTCCAAGATCATGATCTTTTGTAAAAAACCTCATCTGACTGACAAAAAAAGGCACACTTTTAAAATCAGAGAAACAACTCTTGACCAGGTCACCTCTTATAGTTATTTGGGTCTGACAATTACAGCTTCTGGACACTTCAGTCAAGCCCTAAAAGACTTGACCGCTAAGGCACGCAGGGCTTTTTATTGTATTAAAAAAAACCTTTTTAAATTTAACCCGCCCATTAAACTGTGGCTGAAAATATTTGACACCATTGTAAAGCCAGTCCTGCTGTATGGCTGTGAACTCTGGGGACCCACATTTAAATTAAACTATGAATCTTGGGAAAAAAGTCCAGTTGAAATCTTTCATCTGGAATTTTGCAAAAACATCCTTGGAGTTTACAGAAGTACACCTAGCCTTGGTTGCAGAGTAGAACTAGGCAGGTTCCCTCTGCTCTCAGAAATCCAGAAGAGAGCAGGGAAGTTCTGGCTCCATCTGTCTGACTCCAGCCCAGAGAGCTACCATCAGCAAGCCCTCAAATATAGAAATGCACATCCGGCCAGTGACCCCATGCACTATATAGTGGAAAAATACCAACTAAATTCACAAACCCAGTCCCAACATATAAAGACAAAAGAAATAGAAAGGATTACCCAGGAGGAATATAAACTCAATTGGCAAACTAAAGTAGAACAAATAAAAAAGTTAGCATGCCTCCACCAGATTAAACCTGGTTATGAACTAGCCCCATACCTGACCAACATTAAGAGGCCTGGTCAGAGAAAGCTGATGAGCCGGTACCGTCTGAGTGGACACATTGCTCTGCTGGAGTTGTGGAGGATGAGCTGCATTTCCTCACTCACTGCAGCAAATATCAGAGCATAAGAGATGCTTACTTCACACAAATATCTCTAATTCTACCACAATTCCAGCAAACCACAAATATGGAGAAACTCCATTATATTTTGGGAGAAAATGAAAAGTGTCTCCACCTAGCAGCACAGTACGTGTCCTCATGCCACCATATGAGAGAAAAAGGCTGAACCCCCTTATCCCTTATTTAAGCTCTCTGTCCTTATCATTTATTATTATATAGTTTTATTAATCTTTTTTAATTAACTTGTTTATTGTGACAACAGATATTTATAATATAACGATATATATAAATGTGTTTGTTTATTATTACTTATTTTTCTTTTATCTATATGTATGTTCTGTGTTTTGTTATTGCTTTGGCAACATTGTGATTTGTTTTACAGTCATGCCAATAAAGCTCTTTGAATCAATCTGAATCAGATACAGTGAGAGACAGATGGAGAGGTGACAAATACAGACACAGACAGATAGAGAGATGACAGATACATACACAGACAAATGGAGAGATGACAGATACACTGAGAGACAGATGGAGAGATGACAGATACACTGAGAGACGGATGGAGAGTTGACAGATACAGAGATAGATGGAGAGGTGACAGATACACTGAGAGACAGATAGAGAGGTGACAGATACAGACACAGACTGATGAAGAGGTGACAGATACACTGAGAGACAGATGGAGAGGTGACAGATACAGACACAGACAGATGGAGAGGTGACAGATACACTAAGAGATGGAGAGATGACAGACACAGACAGATGGAGAGGTGACAGATACACTGAGAGAGATGAAGAGATGACAGACACAGACAGATGGAGAGATGACAGATACACTGAGAGACAGATGGAGAGGTGACAGATGGAGAGATGGGAGATACACTGAGAGAGATGGAGAGGTGATAGACACAGACACAGTCAGATGGAGAGATGACAGATACTCTGAGAGACTAATGGAGAGATGAGATACAGACACAAACAGATGGAGAGATGACATACAGACACAGACAGATGGAGAGGTGACAGATACAGTGAGAGACAGATGGAGAGATGACAGATACACTGAGACAGATGGAGAGATGACAAAGACACAGAGAGAGACAGATGGAGAGATGAGATACAGACACAGACAGATGGAGAGGTGACAGATACAGACACAGACAGATGGAGAGGTGACAGATACACTAAGAGAGATGGAGAGATGACAGACACAGACAGATGGAGAGGTGACAGATACACTGAGAGATGAAGAGATGACAGACACAGACAGATGGAGAGATGACAGATACACTGAGAGACAGATGGAGAGGTGAGAGATGGGAGATACACTGAGAGACAGATGGAGAGGTGATAGACACAGACACAGTCAGATGGAGAGATGACAGATACTCTGAGAGACTAATGGAGAGATGAGATACAGACACAGACATGGAGAGATGACATACAGACACAGACAGATGGAGAGGTGACAGATACAGTGAGAGACAGATGGAGAGATGACAGATACACTGAGACAGATGGAGAGATGACATAAAGACACAGAGAGAGACAGATGGAGAGATGACATACAGACACAGACAGATGGAGAGGTGACAGATACAGACACAGACAGATGGAGAGATGACAGATACAGACAGAGACAGATTTAGAGGTGACATATACACAAAGACAGATGGAGAGGTGACAGATACAGACACAGACAGATGGAGAGGTGACAGATACAGTGAGAGACAGATGGAGAGGTGACAGATGCACAGACAGATGGAGAGATGACAGATACACTGAGACAGATGGAGAGATGACATACACACAGACAGATGGAGAGATGACAGATACACACAGACAGATGGAGAGGTGACAGATACAGACACAGACAGATGGAGAGATGACAGAACACAGTGAGAGACAGAATGAGTACAATTAAGTTATAAATTAAAAGGAAAAAACAATTTTGGTGTGTGTTTGTGTGTTGTGATTCTTACATTTCACAAATTCCACTGAAAGTCCATCAATTTAGAGAGAAGCGAAGCAACATGTGGGTTCATATCAGCCTGTTTTCTCTGAACCAGCTGCCCTGTTTTTTTGGATGGCACCTTTTCCCTAGAAGTCTTTGTTCCTTTTAGATTGATCCTCATGAAGCGCCTGAAGAATTATAAAACAGAAAATGTGCAATTCAGATTTTAACCACACATGTACTTGGTTCGGAGAGTGTGAAGAAAGCAAGGCAGAGAAGCCATTGTACTGGCCTTGCATGTTTGCAGCTCCATCAATAGAATTCCAATACAATTACTCATGTCCAGCTGTAGTGTATCAATGACTTCTTTAACTAACTGACTAAAGTACCTCCTAGACAGACGATGCCTCACTACTGACAACAGCAACAAGTCACTCATGAACAACATCATAGCTGAGAATGACTGACCATTGGTCTTTTTCAGAGATGTCTTGTGTTGTATCTATTTGCACTGAGAACATCACAGCTTGTCTAACCTCTAAACTTATAGATTTTTGAATAATGCATCAGATGGCATCTGTTACATTATTTACTGTATTTTTGGAAATCAGAGTGAGACGGGATCCTCTGCCTTTCCCTCCGGTCTGATGTATCCTCTTGCTCTATGCAGTCCGTAATGTGTTCTTGCAGGCCGGTGTCATACTTGCTTATTAAAAGAATAAGCTTTAAAAAGTTCCTGTAATTTACAGAAATGTCCCCTAATGTATAAGCAGCTTCAGACTGGGACCCCTTGTTGCTAAGTCCTCTCTTGCCTATCACCTTGACAACCTCTACAACACGTTCTAGCACCAGACGCCTCATGCGAACCTGCTCTCTGTGTGCAGACAGTTGCCGACCAAAAAGTAAATGGTTTATGTTTGCTTTGCTGGTCCTCAAGAAGTACGCTTCTGCACAATTTCTGTGGACAAAACTTTGTTGATGCTCTTCAATTCTCTGATGGATATGCCTCCAATCTCTCATTCCCACAATAAATGGACTGCCACTATCACAAGGCTTGGCATGGGCAAGACAAACTGAACAAAACAACGTATGCCTTTTCTTACAGTATGTCAGCCACCTCCGATTTGTGCAATCCTCACAATGAAATACTTCCTTCACAACTGCGTTTTTGGATGTTTATCTTTGGATGTTGACATCTGGAGCCTCTTCTGTGTGCTCTGCTTCTCCTATGTGCTCTACCTCTGCCTCTCCTGTGTAGGGCCTCACATACGTAATACACAATTATGTAGTGCATTAACTTTAAATTAGCTCAAATGAAATATAACAGAATTTAAAGTGGCTTCAAAAGAATCAACTGTTTTGAACTGAACAAACGACTTGTCCAGTGCTCGTTTGAACAGACAGTTCTGTTGACTCAAAAACAAATATTGCTATTCGAAATAAAGTAAAAACACTTTACAATTTAAGCAAGGTAACAAGATCTAGGTATAAGGTAACAGATTCATAAGTAAGCACAGGCCACTTTTCTTTAAATTCAAAAGAGACTTTATTGACTACAAAACAAAACTAACACAAACACACAAACACATTCATACCAGTTGCAGACAAGAAATAGAAGGAAAAGAAGAGTTTAGGAGAGAGGTGATGCAAAACCTCAAGATGCAAAACCTAACCAAGTGAACCAAATAATCAATTCAAGCTTCAGTGTTTCCCAGACAGGGTTATTTATCATTTAACATGATTAGCAGATCATATACCAGTTCAGGATCTGGAGATGTACTTGCGTTCTTAGTGATGTGGTGAAATCCCGCTGTGGAGCTGGATTCCCATGTGAGTTTGCTGATGGTTGGTTTGCCATTGAAGTGATGTATCTGAGGCTGCTGATAAAGTGAAGTGCGGTATTAAGTGCTGACTGGTTTCGCAACGACACTTAACTAGATTCTCGACGGAAAGAAAAGAAAGAAGAGTAAATGGAAGATGGGGAGTTTGAGGCTGGTCTCATCCCATCTTAATGTCCAAGTTCGCCTGGACTGGACCTGGAGAAGAGTTGTTCTGGAAGCGGAGCATCTCCACTCCTCAACAGTTGCTGCTGGTGCAACTCTGTTGGACTGGACAATTGTACTCTGCCTGCAGTATTCTGCCCGACTCTGCCTAGAGAGTTTTGGGGTGATGGGTTTTAACCATCAATGTTTCCGGCCCCTAATAGAGCTGGATCAATAAGTCATTGTCCATGGATCTGCGTGACAGTCCCCTATTAGCACATGCAGCTTTGGCGTGACTCACTCACATGAGCAATGGTGCTCAGAAATATAGTATTATGCATACATTTATAATGTGAACATGATACATTTTACATATCTATAATTAAACAAAATGAAAAAAAAGGGAAAGGGTTCCACTCATTCATCTCAAATAGCATACACATAATGGTGTATTTGTGATAAATCAAAGCATAATAGTTAAGCATGATTAATATATTGTTAATGTAGACAGGATTTAGGTGTCATACAAGAGCAACAAAATGACATTTCATTAAAAGTCTGCTATCATCGTTTTGAGGATGATCTGATAAACTTTACTGTTTGGTGATTTAAATAATGTGATTTAAATGGTGATTTATAACAAAACCTTGACCTCATCAAGATGGCGCCGTGGATGGCCGCTTCGGTGTGGGGCTCTCCAGTGTTTGCACTGTTTTTGTTAGTCTGTCCTGTTTTATGTTTATCAAACACGATCAGTTACACCAGGGACGAGCTGCTGAACATTCGGCAGTGTACACCAACTAATCAAGAACTGGATTTTGATTTTTGTGGCGTTTTGCGGAACATTGTAGTCGGCGGAGCAGCCGCATTGTGGAAACGCTACAAGACGCGCAAGCGTGGGAAGCGAGCCGGCGCGCTCGTCAGGCTAAGACAGCGCAGCTTCAGAACGGCGCTGCCCAGCATCCACCTGGCGAATCTCCGCTCTCTTCCTAACAAAATGGACGAACTACTTCTGCTCACATGCAAAAACAAGAACTTTAACAACTCTGCTGTCCTGTGTTTCACGGAAACCTGGGTAAACGAAGCCATTCCGGACAGCGCATTAAACCTACCGGACTTTCAGCTGTACAGAGCAGATCGCGATACGGAGTCAACGGGCAAAGCGCGCGGTGGTGGGACATGCTTTTACATCAACAGAAGGTGGTGTACGGATGTACAGATGTTACTACTTCAATGTGTTCCTTTTGGCGCCATTCATACCGCGGCGACAGCGGTACTTGGTGCGCCAGCAGCTTTTGACTGCTGTGTGGCAGTTTAACCACAGATATTCAGCTTTTCCTTTCCACAACACTAAACAGACTTTTCTGTGCGTACCTTATGTGATCAGATGTGTTCAATTAAAATGTAATTTTGATTTAGTTTTCTTAGTAATAAACATGATCTTATGCTCGCTCAGCGCGCTTCAAGTTTTGCCGTTGTGTGCTGTGTGCTCGAGCGGAAAAGCGTGTTACTTCTGTTTCATTGTTCAGTCAAATGAAAGCACTTCTGTTGAGGTGACAGCGGGGTTTGGGTTGTCAATGTGAGTATTGCAAACTTTTAAAGATGGAGGAGAGTACTTGTGGTCGCTGTTTCAAGTTATCCAGAGTTGTATTTATAGATCTTGAATATTACAATATTATTAAAATTACAATTAGAACATCGACAGCAACTCGACTCGCGCACACCAGCTGATTCAGTCGTTTTCTAGTGACATACAAAAGAGTGAAGGGCTTCTTTTTTTTGTCAACCATAAAAGGCAGAAAAATAAGTGTTAAATGGACAAACACGTCGAACCTCCAGAGCTGCAGTCATGTCACCCAGCCCATGAAATGCGGAGCCAGCTCCGGTGTCATCTACTGAACACAAATGCCCAGCTAGTCCAGCCAGGTATGGCAGAGAGGCCTTTTCAAAAATGGCCAAATACAAAAGAGAAACTGATAAATAGTAGACGTTGATGAGAAATGGAGCAGCATATTTGGTAGTTGAGAACGCACCGCTCCGCGATGTAGAGCTGGTTTCCGAGAAATGCAGGCGGCGGAGCAGGATACCCTCTTTGCCACGGTTGCGAAAAAGTATCTGCATGCGCTACAGGCACACCGTCTCAGTGCTGCTGGAAACATTGTAATCTCAAATAAGTCTCCGCTTAAACCGAACAAAGTCAACATGTTAGTTTTTCTGGCAAAGAATTTAAAATATGAATAGAAAACAAAAGGCGGAGAGACGCAGTTTTTTTTCAACATCTGACTTATGTTGTTACAAGCCTAGGCTAATATTTTTGTTCTTCGTTACTATTTATATTATTATTGATTAGTATTTGTAAAGTTTCTAAAATGTAACGTATATTGTTTCAAGCAGTTAAAGTTATTTCTATTTAACTAGCCTACATTATTATAGGCTGTATTGTGTTGTTTTATCAACGAAAGTTAAACAACAAACATGTTCGTTTGTACGGATATTTAGCATAATACTTTGGTCTTTTTTGATTTCTTATTGTTTTACATGAAATGTAAATTAACTTAGGTAGGCTACTTGGGTACAGGGGCGTAATTTGTTGGTAGTATACCGAGGAATGCTTAGACAGTGAATATTGTCATCATTATTTAAAAAATTATAAATAAATAAATAAATAAATAAATAAATAAATAAATAAATAAATAAAACACCTTACGGAAAGGATGAAATAAAGGAAAAGCATGCTCTTAATCATTCTTCATAATCTGATTCGTAGCTATACATGCAATAAACTTATATTGCGCCGACAAGAACAAGCTCTAAAAGGTAAAGTCTAAAGCCAGAGGAGTTATTGATATTAATGTTAGTTGTTAATATGATCGTAAACACTGCGTTGTATAATTAACGCCGTCATTGTGTCGTGTCTGCGATTTTTTTTTTTCTCGTTGAAGAACAGAAAATTCATGTTATCGCCGTCTTCCCAGCCAGGTTTTCATGCACAGTTTCCGTTTTTGTTTCTTCTCAAACAATAAAGTTTCGCTATAGCAGGCCCGGCGGCAGGATATCATAAATGAGGGCGCAAGGGCGCAATCCCATTGCACTTGACGACTGAATTTGGTCCTTTCTTGTTCCTTTTATTTAGGCTATTTATTCATTCATTACCGATATAGTCCTACTTTTTATAGTAATAATAATGCAGTTTCGCTATTACCGATTTTATTAATGAAGGCAACGATACCGTTTACATTAATGCAGAAAGATCATGGTTTAAGCACCAAACAAGTGGTTTAAATTATGTTAGTCTCCTTATTTCTTTCCGTTTTATTTTAAATATTATAAATGTTTAAAGTTTTAGGTAAAGACGTCAAAATATGCCCACACATGCAAGCTAAACTAGATCATATCTGAGTCATCACGCTTTATTACCCAACCAAAATCAGCGAGGAAAAAATAAATGTTTTAAATTAAATTATATTTAAATGTTAAATAAAAAAAAAATGAATTAAAATTTTAAATGCCATTTAAAAATATTTGCTAAAATTAATGTGTTACTTAGTTACATTTTTAGGCATTAGCCAAACAGAAAGCCTGTCTATGGTAAATCTACACGCACTAAATAGCCTACCTTTTTCTTTTATAACACTGTAAACATAACTTCGCAGGTCGATCATCTTCAAACGCAAAAGGCATTTTTAAGTGTCCTAACTTGACTGCTGCTGTAGAATGGGATGTTTTTTTTTTACATAACTTTAAACGTGTGCTTTAGCTATGTCAAAATGAAAGCAAAATTTTTAAGGGTTCTGCGTTTTGTCAATTGTATAGCTTAATAATAATAATAATAATAATAATAATAATAATAATAATAATAATAATAATAATAATGGATATAACAAATTATAATATTATAGTATAGACATTTTTACTAGGCTACTTTAATATTAATCCCTAACTGAAAAACTAATGTGAAAATGACTGGCAGCTGTGCTAAAATTAATATAATGGCAAATTTCTTCTGCGTTTTTTCCCTTTATAGCTCAATAGTTTTATTCAAAGAATTAGTTAAGCAAAACATGAAATAAATTAAGCTGCGTGTCTTCGTGAGATCCACTAGTCCAGTTTTCTCCAGTGTGAGTTTAGAGTGCGCCTCCACCGCATGCGCATTTATGCCTGCACCAGATCAAAGCAGGTGTAAAGTCCAGCACAAAGCGCTGTTAGTTGTGCGTTCAACCAGCAATACCCGCTCCACTGTCTACAACACACAAATACTCGAACTCTTTATTTGTGGACTTACTTTTGATAATAGGCTATATCATTACCTTTATCCTGATTCTATTTTTATTTTTATTATTCTATTTTTTTATTTTATTTTCTTTGTGTTATATCCATAATTGTTTGCACTACTGCCCTTTTTGCACTGTCTTTGTCCGCAGTGACGCTGCACTGCTTTGGCAATACGAATGTACAGTTATTTGTCATGCCAATAAAGCACCTCAAATGTGAAAATAGCCTAGGCAACAAATAACAAATCGGAGTCTAATAATAAAATAAATGCCATTTTCATTTTCATACATGTGTGGGTTTTGACAATATGTGTTTAATTAAACTATAAAGATTAGTCTATCAGATGAAATGCATAGTGAAATATTAAGTAAATGTCTCTTTTGCTGAATATTTAATTAATCTATATCTTTAATATTTTTAAAATCACCTCGCTTTGGCCCAGAGAAAGAGGCGCGCGGCACCAGCGGACCTGTGCTTTCCCAAACAAAGACGTACAGTAACTTGCAGGTGAACTATGCATAGTTTTGGGGGGGAAAGAATATAGTGATGAGTGTTTCCCAAAACCCTTAGTTTCTCTGTCGCAGATCCATCATTTGAATCACGTCACTATTAACCCTGCTTTTATTTATTAAATGCTTCCCAACGCCGCATTTCTGTTGCACGAAAAAAAGCTGTTGCAAATAAACATTTATTTTAGTTATGCCAATGCCATTTTAATAGTTTCATTATAGTAGTTGCTGGTGTGCTTCATCTGCGTGATTTTGATTTGACATTCTTCCGCTAAACTTGTACTGTCTTGGCGTAAATGGGCTGTGAACTGTTGCTATTGAGGCTGAGGCATCAAGGTGTGAATAGGCTATAGTTCTCTCTTCAACTTTCAGGTTTGAGGTGGGGGAAGAAGTGGCAGAGGCAATTCAAATGTACCACCTCTAAATTAAAAAAGGCTACTTACGCGGCATCTGTGTGTAAAGATTATTACCTTATTTTTATTTTATTACTATTATTTATTTATTCATTCATTCATTCGTCATTCATTTTCTTTTTGGCTTAGTCCCTTTATTAGTCTGTAATTGCCACAGCGGAATGAACCGTCAACTTATCAAGCATATGTTTTACGCAGAGGATGCCAGGAGGGCCAGCTGGGGCTTCGGGACGGAGTGAAAGGAGAGGCGGACTTTGCCCCGAGTCTGGGAAAGATGGCTTGCCGTCATTACACTAGTTTTCCGATGGCACACGAGTTACATGCGCCAAACACATGAACAAATAAATTAATAAATAAGGGAAAGAAAACCTCTAGCCTTATATGCTGAGTTCTTTTTGATTATAATCGCCGTTAAGTTTCTGTTTTAAATGTAAGGCTGTTGCATAAAATAATAAAATTGCATAAAATAATACAATTTTAATTTATAAGTGACTTTGCTGCGTCCCCCTTGATGTTTCAATAACGCATAATAATCTATACACCATATTAAAGACACTTAAATAGTCTACTTAACACTTTCCTTAAGATCACAGAATAATATGCAACATCTAATTCCGGGGATGTTCTGGGGGCAGGGTTTGCATGCAGCTAGCCCGACAGTGAAAACGCGACATGATTTCGGCCTCACTGATGCCCATTAACACCTGACAGACAAGCTTTTGGTTATGAGAAGGGGGAAGGGGTCTCCACTCTTAAGTGTTTTTCACAAACATGAATACACAAAATCCAAAACTCCTATAGGACGGATGGCGTAACAAAACCTATGCGTTTAAAAACGAAACCGCATTAAATATGGGGCCTTATGAAAATGAATGTTTCTATGCACAACAACTTCTGAACTGAACTAGGCTACCTGTTAGGGGTGGGCGATATGACCTAAAATTAATATCACGGTATTTTTCATCTTTTGAACGGTGATGGCATAATATCATGGTATTACTTTCAATAGCAAAATAATATACATCTCAAGGAAGAACGGACAAAAGAAAGTCTTACTTCTATCACTCTTTAAAAGTTTTGGTTTGGTTCATTGTAAATGCTCAGTCTCGTTATGAGCTGATCTTAATTTCTCTGTGTTGGTGGAATAAAGCAGGCGAGTCAGCCGCACCAATTTATGAGCAGACAGAGCAGGATTCTCGCGATGACCACCAGCGCATTTCCGCTCTTTGTTATGAGCCGTAGTTTCAGTGTAAACTTAGTAAAGGTGAGTTTCTTTGGCAATGATGTGTACAGTGTTAGATTTTATATTTAGCGGACATTTGCGCTGAACACGCGGTGAATGCAACGCATGGAGATTCGGGCACCTTCTCCGAAAACACTCGATTGATCTCAGCTGGTGGATCAACATTTACCTCATGTCATGATCGCTGTCATCTGCGCCATTATTATTATTAAAACTTTAAGTGAGGTTTGCAAACCTGTGCACTTTTCACTCTTCAGCCGTTTGCATTTCCTGCAGTAACAAAAGCTCCCTGTTTATTATATTCATTATATTCAGACACACAAATGCTCCCAAATATATTATGAGGGCGCATAGATTAAATTTCGGGCGCTCATGCGACCAAAATGGTTGCAATTTCGAGCCCTGTAGTATAAGGACATGTATTCAGACCACAACTGATCGTTTGAAGAAAATTGAATGCCTTATTATTTAGAATTAGCTATTATTGATGTAAACGCAGCCGTTCAAGCCGCGCAAAATTGATTTATTACGGTATTGACGGTATTAGAAAATCACACCGGTGATGACGATGACGATGGGTTAGTAATTATATTATAACTGGTTATGTTCAGGTCAATGAAATAATACCTTTAATAAATAAAATATGTTCGTAAGAACGTGGTGGGCCAGTGATTCCGTCACTGTCATCAGTGGTTTAATGAGCTCAGGAGAATTCTGCTTTGCATTTTTCTATGCATTACTAACATCACTAAACCAGACATTTGTTTTATAAGTTAACCAAATATTCACAGAGATTCAGCAGTTTTTTTTTCTGACGCGTTTGCCAGTCAGTGAAAAAAAAGTAACCCTGGCCCTGTTTGCAGGTATTAATATTCGTTTTTTCGTCAATCTGATGCAACTTTTATTATTTATACAGGACGTTAAAATGCAATTAAAAGTTTCAAATCAATTAAACTCAATTTATAGAAAGGCTAGTCTATTTTATGCATTAAATATAACTAATTTCCTTTATTTCTGATTAGACCATGCATTTTAGACTATTTTACAATTGTAATATGTGCATATGCTTTTTTTAAATAACATTCGTTTAACAAATATTTTAGCACATCGAAAGTAATTAAGTGACCTGTTTTTTTTTTTTTATTAAAACCTTTATGCAAAAGGATCAGAGGATAAATTATCGTAGGATAAACGTATATGGAAAAACACCAATTGACGGGCTCTGCTTTTGGTTTTAAAAGAATCAAGCAGCTTTAAAAAATATAATTTGCTGAAGAGAAATGACAGGAAAAAAAGAAAGAAAAAGATTAAATATATAGGGACTGTTAAAAGAACATTTCTCTTTAATATATTCTTTCGACTCCAAAACATCAGCTAAGATTATGATGAATGACGGAGTTTCTCTATTGCTTCAGCAGTGCGTCCCGGTCTATGAACGAGGAGGCGGAGAGAATGCGCTGTTTAGTTTCGGCTTGATATATTTAAATAAAAATTAACACCGAACTGCTTTATAGCTCAAAAAGTTAAACTAAAATGCACAACTCTTGTTGGTTGCACCCGCAGGATGCACAATGAACCAAACGCGCCATTATTTTAATTCTATATTCGTGAAGAATGAGCCATGAGATTGAGATTTTTGAAGGTGCTCTCTAGCGGCGAAGTTCCTGGCAGAGTAGCGAGTGAAAAAATGTGCATAAAGAAATTGGACAAGAGGAATAACATTTTAAATTATATAACAAGCATCGTATTCTTTCTAATCCTCGCCCAGTTTTAATACATGAGCAAAAAATTATTTTTATTATACTTTTAGTCATCTGCTTAAGGTAGGTCAATTTATTTTTTTTGCTGTTGATGAAGCAGCATTCAACTTAAGCTCTTTAGACCATGCCCCTGACCGTTTGTCAGTGTTTCGCCGCAATATCTTTAAATAAATTATTTATTTAGGCATATTTTTATTATTAATTTATTTTCATTATTCGTTTATTATTATGTACAATAATTCAGACATAAAATAAGATAGTAAAATATAATCAACAACGAAAATGTAAATAAAAACATGAATAAAAACATAAATGAAAAAGTCTTGTCTTAGTCCTATCAAAACGGCAAACACTAAAAGCAGGCTAAAAGACTGCTATATTTATTTATTTAAGACTACTTATTGTACTGAATGTTTGTGCTTTCATGTTAGTTGTCTTTTATTTCTTCAATTCCAAAACGAGTCCTCTTTGCACTTAAAAAGTTTACAATAAAGTGTGTTAACAAATTTTAAATGATTAATGAAGGACTTATAATGCTTTGACCTATTGTTTAATATCATTTACAAGCACAGTAGCATATTTAAAGCTGCTGTAAAGGCTATTTCTTTCCATTCGCATCCCGTCCCTTTGCGCCCCCCTGGCGGCTTTTTCACAAACTGCGGTCTTACACTAAAAACAGAGCAGCAGTTATTTCAAACGGCGACGGTATAAGCCACGGCGGTAATAGCCACTTTGAACTCTCACCTACTGTAACTGTGTTAAAGAAGATGTGCTGTCCTGATGTGGAAGTGCTTTTCATTAACTGTAAGCCTATTTATTCACCAAGAGAGTTTTCCTCGTTCATTCTCGTCTGTGTTTACATTCCACCGCAAGCACACATGAGTACTGGGCTGCAACAGCTGGCTGATCTGATCACAGAGACAGAACAACAACACCCGGACTCTGTTTTTATCATACTTGGGGACTTTAATCAGGCAAAACTCACACATGAGCTGCCTAAATTCAAACAGCACATTACATGCCCCACCAGAGGCAATAACATTTTGGACCATTGCTACACCACAATAAAGGATGCATATCGCTCCGTCGCCAGAGCAGCTCTAGGACTCTCCGATCACTGCCTGGTTCATCTTATACCAACTTACAGGCAAAAACTTAAAACTACTAAGCCAGTATTAAGAATTGTCAAGAGATGGACCAACGACACAGAGCAGGTCTTACAAGCCTGTTTTGAGTGCACTGACTGGAATGTTTTTGAAGCTGCAGCCACAGATCTGGATGAGCTCACAGACTGTAACATCATACATCAGTTTCTGTGAGGAGTTATGCATCCCTACCAGGACCTACTTGTCATCTAACAATGATAAACCATGGTTCACACCAAAACTCAGACAGCTTCGTCAGGCCAAAGAGGATGCTTACAGGAGTGGTCACAGGATCCTATACAATCAGGCCAGGAACACATTGACAAAGGAGATTGGTGTGGCTAAGAAAAGCTATGCCAAAAAGCTGCAAAACCAGTTTTCAGCTAACGACCCTGCATCAGTGTGGAGAGGCTTAAAAGATTTCACTAATTACAAGACACCGTCCCCTAGTATCAACAGCAATAAACATATTGCAAACGAGCTGAATATGTTCTACTGTAGGTTTGACACCTATGACCAGACACCTCACACCCGCCCGGACCATCTCCCTACACAGCCATCAACACCACATCAACACAGCCCGGACCATCTCCCTACACGGCCATCAATACCACATCAACACAGCCCGGACCATCGCCCTACACAGCCATCAACACCTCCAGCCATCTTCCTCTCCCCCCCTGCTCTTCAGATCAGTGAGGATAATGTGCGTCAGATCTTCAGTAAACAGAAGAGAAGGAAAGCACCAGGGCCAGATGGTGTCTCACCAGCCTGTCTGAGAACCTGCGCTGACCAGCTGGCTCCCATTTTCTCACATATCTTCAATAGATCACTGGAACAGCGCAAAGTTCCATCCTGCTTTAAGCGCTCTACTACCATCCCAATCCCGAAGAAGCCAAAGATCAGAGGACTCAATGACTACAGACCTGTGGCCTTAACATCTGTGGCCATGAAGTCATTCGAAAGACTGGTGCTAGCATATCTGAAGGACATCACTGGACCCCTGCTGGACCCCCTGCAGTTCGCCTATAGAGCAAACCGGTCTGTGGATGATGCAGTCAACATGAGACTGCATTATACCCTACAACATCTGGACAAACCAGGGAACTACGCAAGGATTCTGTTTGTGGACTTCAGTTCTGCCTTTAACACCATCGTCCCATCACTGCTCGAGTACAAACTGGCCCAGCTCTCTGTTCCTAGCTCTGTCTGTCAATGGATCACCAGCTTTCTGACAGATAGACAACAGCTAGTCAGAATGGGCAAAATCACATCCGACAGCCGCATCATCAGCACTGGTGCCCCCCAGGGATGTGTTCTTTCTCCACTGCTCTTCTCCCTGTACACCAACGACTGCACTGCAAAAGACCCCTCCATCAAACTCATTAAGTTTGCAGACGACACTACTGTTATCGGCCTCATCCAGAACGGTGACGAGTCTGCATACAGACAGGAGGTGGAGCGGCTGGCGTTATGGTGCAGATACAACAACCTGGAGCTGAACACGCTAAAAACAGTTGAGATGATAGTGAACTTCAGGAGAAACCCCCCTGCACTCCCCCCACTCACCATCATGAACAGCACTGTGGCTGCAGTAGAGCCATTCAGGTTCCTGGGCACCACCATCTCTCAGGATCTGAAGTGGGACATTCATATAGACTCTATTGTGAAGAAAGTCCAGCAGAGACTGTACTTTCTTCGTCAGCTGAGGAAGTTCAACCTGCCACAGGAGCTACTCGTACAGTTCTACTCAGCTGTCATCCAATCCATCCTCTGCACTTCAATCACCGTCTGGTTCGGCTCAGCTGCCAAAACCAACCTCCGTAGACTACAGCGAATAGTCCGGACTGCTGAACGAATCACTGGCACAACCCTTCCTACACTTCAAGAACTGTACTCTTCCAGAGTGAGTAAAAGGGCTCGCAAAATCACTCTGGATGCCTCACACCCAGCACACTACCTGTTCGAACTGTTACCGTCTGGTCGGCGCTTCAGAGCACCAAGCACAAAAACAGCCAGACACAGGAAAAGTTTCTTTCCTCAGGCTGTCTACCTTATGAACAGTTAAATATTCCACTACTGTGCAATAAATATGTGCAATACTTTCTCATACGCACTTGTACACAGCACCTTATATCAATATACAATGCAATACTTTCTACATTCGCACTTGTACACAGCACCTTATAACCTGTATATTTATAACAATCTGTACATACAACTCAACATCCAGGTTTCTTCACTAACCGCATCTGTTTAATGTTCATCATTTTTTATTATTATTTTATTTTTTCAGATGTATTTTGTGTTGTCACTTGTCACTTTATGTACACTGGAAGCTTCTGTAGCCAAAACAAATTCCTTGTGTGTGTGAAGCACACTTGGCAATAAAACTGATTCTGATTCTGATAAATTTCAGAGAGGATTTGGATTCTGTTTTGGACTAAAGTCAGGTCTCAAGTCTTGTATGAGGGTCGAAAACCCCATTTCCTAAGGTCAAACACAAGCAATTTTTTAAGGAAAGTGTTGTCGTGATCAGTTACCCATTCGTCTTGAGTTAACTTGATTAGGATAGTGGGTCCGATGACACTTAACTGATGATGAACTCGTCATGAGGCCCATAGCCTCACGGCATCCGCTTCCTGTTCTGTACTGCAACAAAAATGGCCTGACCTTCTGATTTTGGTCAGAGACCAAAATGGCTCTTAATAAGGTGATTCTGATTACAGGTGTCGACTCAGTTATCGATGTCTGCATCGTTAAGTCCCCACACCTGTGTGCTCTGCTTCTCCTGCGAACTCTGTCTCTCCTGCATGCTCTGCCTTTCCTGTGCGCTCTGCTTCTGCTGTGAGCTCAGCCTCTCCTGCATAGCCTTCCTCTCCTGCATGCTCTGCTTGTCCTGTGTGCTCTGCCTCTGTCACAGCTGTGTGCTGTGCTTCTCCTGCGAGCTCTGCCTCTTCTGCATGCTCTGCCTCTCCTGTGTGCTCTGCTTCTCCTATGTGCTATGTCTCTCCTGCAAGCTCTTTCTCCTCAACTTCATGATGAACCTGTGTCATCATTATTTGGATTACTGCTTATGCTAGGTGTTTGCCTAATTCTTGTTTTGAATACATATGTGCTTATGAAACAATTATAGGTGACCTATTGAATAAATATTAAAAATTATGACCTAACATACAGTTTAAAGTGCAGTAGGTGATCTGCGAAAATGCTAACCAGTTAGCATTTCATCTTTGGACGGTAAGGGCCATGCCTCCTGAAATCGCGAACGCACGCACCGTGACATGACATCAGACAACCCAGTAATTCATGTAATTCGCCAGTTAGAAATGTAGTAAGTCATTGGCCGGGGGCATGCAGGAATTACACTTTTTACTAAGCCACCTTAACATGCTATTTAAGAGCGAATATTCAGAGTAGCATGGTAAACAGTATAGGGAGGCTGTCATTGTTAAAAAATCAACCAATATAAAAGCAACTTAACCTCAGTAAAGCAGGCTAGGCGCAATAGCGCTATTTACTTATGTTTTGTTGTTAAACTAAATAAAAATCTACATTACCGATGCTGTAAAAGGTCCCTTATGAAATTGAAAATAGTCACATCAATCTTGAACCGGAAGATTTCAGGTGGCTGAACTAACACTTCTGTGCATATAATTCATAACATAACAAAATCTACATCAGCTTTGAGGGACTAAAATAGTTTTAAAAACAGAACATTACCTGTCTAAGAGAAATACTTCAGCCATGATGTTGTCCTTCCTCCAGCGTGCAAAAAGTTTTAATTAGCATTTGATTTTACCGCGACTGTGACTGTTTCGTGTGCACGTGAACATGCGCTGTAAACTGTTTTCATGTGCACGTGAACGCGGGGCACGCACATGCTAATTGGCGGATATACATGAACAGAGATGTGGAGAAGCTCAAATCTACATTTGAAGATGCAAAAACCTCTAAGTGCCATCTGAAATTTCTATCAAAAATGAGAATTATTCTCAGCTGCCTTTGTTTATGTTGAGTTATTTCACTTTGAAGACCATAAAAAGAACTTATTCTTTGCCAAAAAAGTTAAATTACTGAACCTATTGTAAGGGCCCATCTATTTTTCCTATGACGGAACTAAAACCATGGTGAAGGTTAAATGCATGTAAGCCTTTTAGCACATGTGAAAATAAATATTTTTATTCATTAAAATTTATTTTAATTTGTTTCCTACTCCGAATTTTAATCTGACTCCAATTTATAATAATTTTAGATTTAGATTTATCTAACTCAAGTGGATTACCTTATAGGTTGTAATTAGGTCTAATTTAGATTGGTTAACCTAATAAATCCTTATTTTTAATTAACGATTCATCGTTTACCCGAAGTCGCTTAGAGTCAGTATGCTGGCCAGTTACATCTGCTCACGGACACATCCTCGCCAGTTCCGATTCTTAGCAGATAAGCTGATTTCCTTTAAGTAATAATAGGCCGCCCCATGCTTGCACATACTTAAAGAAAGTTTGATTTAGCTTAGTCAAAGAATATAACTGAATACTAATTTCCTTTAAGTAACAATAGGCCGCCCCATGCTTGCACATACTTAAAGAAAGTTTGATTTAGTCCCTAGATTATATCATACTAAGTCAGTGATTGTCAGAAATCACCAGGTCTCTAATGCTGTGCCCATGCCCCATCCATTGAGCCTGAATGTATGACTAATCCTGGTCGTAGGCTGTGGAAACATCAGCCTAAACAATCTACTAGATTTAAAAGATTTCAGGAGATATTAGACAAGAATAATTAAACAAATTAAACAAGAATTTTACATTTATTGTCAGGCAAAGATTTTCCCTTCCAGTTCACATAACTAAACAAAATAAGCCAATCAAGATTGTACAACATCAATTATTCAAAGATCCATTTAAGAGTTAGAGATTAATACCTGACTGTGTAGAAATACATTGCAGCATATGAGTCCTGATGCAGAGCTCAGAGACTCACAAACTGCAATGGGGTATCCTGCCTACAGAATCCCCCAGTATGGAACAAAATCAATGCCAAAAGTATTGAATTAAAAAGCTTGTTGAATAGCACAAACTGAAAAAAATAATACACCGTATTAACAAGTTCTTGCATTTTAATGACTTGAATTGCAGGGTTTGTATTTTTAGGTCCTGAAATTTAACATAGCTGTTTATTTAAGCTGTGAATAGATCAACTAAAAATATTTCAAACATGTTTTCGTACTTATAAATTCAATAATTCATTTTCAATTTCCAGGATTCACTTACAAAATATTCAGTACCCTTTAAAAATACGATGTATAATATTCAAAAGGTAATTTTCAGTTCATTTTATTTCAGCTCAAATATTCGCTTCCATAAATTCAGTGGCTCAAATTCGACTGTTAAAATTCAACATTACATCCGGGAACTGCAGGAAAAGCAATAGATTGCAGATTGAAGATTGCCAGCTGCTTTTCCACCAGCAGGTGGAGATGGAATAATTTAAGCTTTTTACCCAGTAAATAGACGAGAAAAAAAGCTAATAAGGGCACAAAGTAGCATTTAATATTAATATCAGTGTCCTTGACATTATAAGTAATAAAATGAGTATGAGTAAAATAAGTAAATGATCTTTTGGTCATTTATATTTGCCCTTATGTAACAGAAGCCAGTTGGTGATCGCGTAAACCTCACTCCTCGGATTCAGCGACAGATGTTGTTCTGCAATATTTAGCTGGTTGTTGCTAGATCGGATACGTTTGCAGCCGGAAGTTAATGACAATTATTTCTATTATTTATAAAATTTCCCATTTATTGTATTTTATTAACGTCTACCTCCACCCCAACCCTAAACCCAACCATCACAGTACCGTAAAAACAGTTGTTGTACAGAGTATTATTTATGTTATCTGTTAAATTTCCCAATAAATTGTATTTTTTTAACTACTCCCACCCCAACCCTAAACCAACCATCACAGTACTGTAAAAATATTAATTATTGTTACACAGTTTCATTAAAAAATGCTGCTTTAATAATGTGCATATCGCACTTCCGGCTGGCAACATATCTGATCTAGACTTTACTATCTTTAAATCTCCTCACAGCATTTGTCTCCCATACCGGTATCGCCTGCTCGGACCAGTGGCGTTACATGCACATTAGAGGATGCGCGGATGGGCTTTTATTTCATCCGCAACCGCATCACAAAACTCATCATCCGTCCGCCATCCATCCGCACCAATTTTCTGACCAATTTTTAAAAACCCGCACCCGCCCGCCATCTGCTGATTGGGCTCTTTATTTGAATGGCTTATTCATTTTTATTATTAAATGAAAATGACCATCTTATCAAAGTCAAAACCCAAATTACTGATATAAGAGAGATTGTAAAATATTACAGTGAAATTAGGACCACTTTACCAATCACACAGAGACATTTAAAATGACACCAAACATGAATATAAAGCCACAAGATACACCATATTAAAAACATTCTGTGTGGACTGTGAGTGAGCTGCTTCTGGGTGGAGAAGGTAAGGTAAGGTATGAGTATTAGGCAAAGAGGGGGGCTCAGATGCATGATCGAGACAACCCGAACACTGGTTTTCTAGCTGATCTTCTCAGATTAGAAAGTTTATAGTTTAGTGCTTGACCATTCTCGTGGTCTTGTCTCGTGTGGAGTTCCATAACAGTTTTCAGGGTTTACTATTATGGAGAGATATAGCCATCCTTACACTATATACAGGGAGCCTGATATAAATGGACATTTTAGAAGGAATTTCAGATGGCATTTAGCGGTTTTTACATCTAAACTCCTCATTTGTTGACAGACAGTTTGGGCTACTTTTGGAATTATGGGAGGATGTCGGCCTGACAATATTTAATTGTGTGAACATTTTTAGTTTTATGCCTTGCCCTGGATATAAAAATACATGTAAATACATTTAGATCATTTACTTTAATCATTACTATTTGACTGTGAAGAGACTTTTAACCAGCACAACATAACATGTTTCACCTACTGCACCTTTAAGATTAAATGTAACTATGTAGACATAATTGCAATTATTGTTGTGTGTTCACCTCTACTTTACACTTACTTACAAACCCAAAGTAGAGTGTGTAACTGTTTTGTTTTTCCTACCTCTTCCACACTCCTCCGTCTCTGTTAGGCCTAGCATCCTCTCACAGCACTGGAACTGGCAGAGCAGTCTCTGGCTGCACTGATTCCAGCAGCATCCTAGTTAATAAACACAGTATAGGATTGCAGCAAAAAGTTTTCTAACTGACTGCTCTCAACATTGGAATACACATTAATACAATACAAGAAGGAATAGAATATATAGCAGCAATATTTGTGTGTGTACAAGCAGATTTTATACATTTTTGAATCCTTCGTGATGTATAGTAATTTGTGAATTAAAGTATGATAAAGTGCTGCTAGTGCTGCATCTACATTTGTGTGTAAAGGTGTGTGTGTGCGTGTGACACATTCACAGGTTACTCCTATGATAAGGGGTAATGTATGAATCAAGATGGCGTTGCGGATGGCCGCCTCGGTGTGGAGCACTGCAGTTTTTGCACTGTTTTGTTAGTTTTTCCTGTTTATGTCTATCAAACACAATCAGTTATACTAGGGACGAGCTGCTGACATTTGGCAGTGCACACCAACTAATCACGACCCGGATTTTGATTTCTTGGAGTTTATTGAACATTGTCGTTGGCGGAGCAGCTGCATTGATGGAAACGCTACAAGGCGCGCAGGCGTGGGAAGCGAGCCGTCTCTGTTCCAGCTTTTTGACAGATAGACAACAGTTAGTCAGAATGGGCAAAATCATATCCAACAGCCGCACCATCAGCCTTGGTGCCCCCCAGGGATGTGTTCTCCCCTCCATCAAGCTCCTAAAGTTTGCGGACGACACTACTGTTATCGCCCTCATTCGGAATGGTGACGAGTCTGCATACAGACAGGAGGTGGAGCGGCTGGCTTTTTGGTGCAGATACAACAACCTGGAGCTGAACACGCTCAAAACAGTGGAGATGAATGTGGATTTTAGGAGAAACCACTATGCACTCCTCCACTCACCATCATGAATAGCATTGTGGCTGCAGTAGAGGCATTCAGGCTCCTGGGCACCACCATCTCTCTGGATCTGAAGTGGGACTTCACATTGATTTATATTGTGAAAAAAAAGCCCAGCAGAGACTCTACTTCCCTCATCAGCTGAGGAAGTTCAACTTTCCAACTGGAGCTGCTTGTACAGTTCTACTCAGCTGTCATCCAATCCATCCTCTGCACTTCAATCACTGTCTGGTTTCGGCTCAGCTGCCAAAACCAAGTTCCATAGACTATAGCGAATAGTCCAGACTGCTGAATGAAATCACTAGCACAAAACCCTTCCTACACTTCAAGAACTGTAAAAGGTAAAACAGTAAAGGGCTCGCAAATCACTCTGGACGCCTCGCACCCAGCACACTACCTGTTCCAAACTGTTACTGTCTGGTCGGTGCAACAAAGCACCAAGAACAAAAACAGCCAGAACCCAGGAAAAGTTCTTTCCTCAGGGCCATCTACCCCATGAAACAGTTAAATATTGCCCCTCCTGTGCAATACAATCTCATACACACTTGTACGCAGCACCTTATATCAATATACAATGCAATACTTTCTCCATTCGCATTTGTACACAGCACCTTATAACCTGTATATTTATAACAAATCTGTACATACAACTCGACATAGCAGATCTTTTGACTAACTGCATCTTTGTTTAATGTTTATCGTCTTTTTTCATATTTATTTTGTCTTGTCACTTTATGTACACTGGAAGCTTCTGTAGCCAAAACAAATTCCTGTGAACAAATGTGTGTGTGAAGCACACTTGGCAATAAAAAAAAAAATGAACTGAACTTAATTAGAGCACAGTGTTAAAAAAGCTCACATGAGCTTTTATTTTGAAATGTTTCAGGCAATCAGCCAGTGATCTCAAATTTATGTTGATTGTACATGGAAGTGTTTTAGTATCTTTATTTGCTTAAGTTTTTCTGATTCCTTAATTTGTTTATTGTAATTTGTTGTACCACACATACACACCAACCCTTATGGATACCACGGAATGATTGTTAGCACGTGCATACTCAGTACTTGTTGGAAACTTGTGGAAAGAATAAAGAATTTTAAAAAATTCTGAACTGATTGCATCTCATTGTCTCTGACCGGACATCTGTGGTGAACGAGTCCCCCACTGGCAACCCCTAACTGGTTTCTATATCAGCTTTTATACACATGTGACGGATGGCAGGTGGGCGGATTAAGGAAGTGCCCCCCCCCCCCCCCCCCCCCCCCCCCCCCATATGACTGTAATTACACCAATTTACCCGACTACGCCCCTTTGGGAATCCCACCCAAAGTAGTATTACACACACACCACCTATAAAAGGCACGCACAAGTTCGCTCCATCAATTAGAGTCAGAGACACTGGCACGATACAAAAATAATCTCTTTATTAACAAGTCTTGGATAAAAACATGATTAAGACCAACATTGCAACATTGACTCTATAGTTCGTGAAATCCTAAATTGTGCCCAAGGGCCAGAGCTCACCAGCCAAGGAAGGCGGCCAGACTGCACTTCGTGCAAGTGAAAACACTGCACTCCACTGTGTAAAGGGCGCACACACACACAAAAAGACAACACACAGTGATCACTACACACTGTGAGGAAAAGTCCTAAAATCACCTATTAAATTAGCCTTCTGTCCTGGGAGCTCAAGCCCTGGTCACATAACGTCCTGCAATCAGAAAATAAATAGACAAAAAAAAAAAAAGTTAAATTCAATAAAATCCCGCCTTAAAGAACAAATTAAATTCAGTCTTAAGTCAAAATTAAAGAAAAACCAAGAATCAATAAAATTAAATACAAAACCTTCACAAAAACACACAATATATGGAAAAAACCTTCAAAATCAAAACCGGCTGGATAAATAAAAATCAAGATCACGGGAAGAAAACAAATAAATCCAGCCCAATACAAAATAAACAAATAGAGAATATATAAACAAACAAGTTAGTTAAATAAATTCTTGCGTAAACCCAAATTAAACTACTAAATCCGGAACATAGGATACAAATCAAGAAAACAATTTAGAAGAATAGAAAACCGAAAAAAGTCATCTTGGGAAAACAGAACAGCACCGCAAATAGAACGCGGAGCACCCGACCAGAGCTCACGTTACGGAATGCCACCCAGCCTATAAACAAAGGAATAAAATCATTATAATATACGACCTCCTATTAATCAATTTGCAACACATGCGAACACCTACCACTCGCCAAAAGGGGATCGAAGTTAAATCAATGGCAGATATCACAGAGTTTGCAGTCAAACAGCCGGCACAGCACACAAACAGTCGCGCACCTGCGTCTGGTTTTCGCAGCTGAGAAGAGGAAGCGGGCATACAGTGTTCGCAGATCGATCGCGTTAACCACAACAACAATAAACTGAAATAATGCTTTCTTACCGTTTCCAGCCTCTACACTCACTTTAGCCTTGACAAAATCATAGCAAACATTAAGCAAAGGAATATCCAGCCAGATTAATCTTCCCAGACCTGCCAAGGGCACTTGGATATGATGGAAGCACGTTCACGACGCCGCCACTCATCAGGTGACATTCCAGGTGGCAAATGTTTTCCCCTTTTTATAGCCCAAATGCCGTTTGGTGATAGGATGAAATCAAAGACTCAAATTAATGACGCTATGCAACCAATTATCTCTCCTGCCACACACAGTATTAAGAAATGTCAGCATTTGTGTCAGGGTGTGTCTCTCTCATTGCTGTCTTTCAACCTGAATGATATTTGACTCTGCTGCAGCAGCTGAGCTATCTGCACTGGGTCCAGAAACATTTTAGTTTTGAATAGATGAACATACAGTTCAGTCAAGAGAGAACATAAGCAAGCCAACGTCTAACTATTGTATAAAGTTCTATTACAGGCAATATGTTCCACCCTACCTAAGGATTATTATTGTGGCTTGAAAAGCCAGCATATTGTTATCTATCAAAACTTCTTCTTCTTCTTCTTCTTCTCCTTCTTCTTCTTCTTCTTCTGAGACTAATTTCTAAGTGTATCTCCTCCTAAGCCTTTCAAGCTACATACTTCAAACTTTCGTCAAACCTTCAAACTGGTCTGACTCGGGTTGCTATATCTTTTCTAACTGATCCGACTTTGGGTTTTCCGAAAAACGACCCAGAAAATTCCCAAAAGTCCCAATAGCCGCATTTCCACTATCGGGCCAGTGCGAGCCAGAGCTTTAATCGGGCCAGGCCGGACCAATAGTCCGGGAGGTTGAGAAATGAGGCCGAAATCATGTCGCGTTTCCACTGTCGGGCTAGTTGCTCGCAGCGCGTCACGCAAACACCGCCCCCAGAACGTCCCCCGAATCAACGTCACACAACCCGTCACACAACCCGCCCACTTCAGCGGGAACAAAAAACTCAAATTATAACCACAAACACAACCTGGCATCACTACGAGAGCTGGAAGATGGAGAACACCAAAGCGATTGCTTTTTTACTGTTTGTGGTCTGTTGGTGTAAGGCCAGACAGCGATCCCTGGATAAGGACATTCGAGTTCGGCGGCATTTATTTTTTCTTCTTCTTAGTGAGTTGATCAAGCGCGATAGCAAAACAAATGTAAGGGAAGAAAGCATCTTGTCTCCTCTTTACCTGACAGGAAAACTCCGCCTTTGTACGTAACCCCGCCCCGAAGCCCCAGTTGGCCCTCCTTGGCCCAAGGTATTCGGCGGGCCGAAAAAGGCCGGACGCTGGCCCCAAGGAAACCCCGCTTTGGCCCGATTACGCCCCGGAAGTGATAGTGGAAACGCGACTGGCCTTGGCTTGCCCTGGCTCGCTCGCTTTAGGCGCGATAGTGGAAACGCGGCTATTGACTTAACATTGGGTCAAACTTTGTGAGCTCATAACTCTGCATCAGACTGTCCTACAGACTTCTAACTGGACTCATTTAACTCAGTCTAGCCAGCAGCCAATAACTGATGACTTCTTAACTTACTAGCCACTCCCTAGCAACCACTTACAGCACCCTAGCAACTGTCCCATAGACTTCCATTGTAAAAGACTCTCATTTACTTAACATTGGATCAACCTTTGTGAGCTCATAACTCTGCATCAGTCTGTCCTACAGACTAGAGTCTGGCCTCATTCAACTCAGTCTAGCCAGCAGCCAATCACTGATTACCTTTAAACTTACTAGCCACTCCCTAGCAACCAATTTCAGCACCCTAGCAACTGTCCCAGAGACTGTGACTAGCTATTCTAACACATGCTAACAATTTAAACTTCCTACTGACATGCTAATCTTGCTAGAAAGGTGCTAGCAACACGATAGTGACATGCTAGTAACATGCTAATTCATGCTAACAACATGCTAATTCATGCTAGAAACAAGCTGATTCATGCTAAAATTATGCTAGTAACATACTAATATCATGCTAGTTACATGCTAATTCATGCTAATATCATGCTAGTTACATGCTAATTCATGCTAGAATCATGCTAGTAACATGCTAATTTATGCTAGTAACATGCTGGTAACATGCTAATTCATACTAGAATCATGCTAACAACATGCTAATTCATGCTAGAAACATGCTAGTAACATGCTAATTCGTGTTAGAATCATGCTAACAACATGCTAATTCATGCTAAAATCATGATAGTAACATACTAATATGCTAGTTACATGCTAATATAATGCTAGTTACATGCTAATTCATGCTAGAATCATGCTAGTAACCTGCTAATTCATGCTAGTAACATGCTGGTAACATGCTAATTCATACTAGAATCATGCTAACAACATGCTAATTTATGCTAGAAACATGCTAGTAACATGCTAATTCATGCTAGAATCATGCTAACAACATGCTAATTCATGCTAAAATCATGCTAGTAACATACTAATATCATGCTAGTTACATGCTAATTCATGCTAATATCATGCTAGTTACATGCTAGAATCATGCTAGTAACCTGCTAATTCATGCTAGCAACATGCTGGTAACATGCTAATTCATACTAGACTCATGCTAACAACATGCTAATTCATGCTAGAAACATGCTAGTAACATGCTAATTCATGCTAGAATCATGCTAACAACATGCTAATTCATGTTAAAATCATGCTAGTAACATGCTAATTCATGCTAGTAACATGCTAATTCATGCTAGAATCATGCTAATTCATGGTAGAAACATTCTAATTCATGCTAGAATCATGCTAATTCATGCTAGAATCATGCTAGTAACATGCAAATTCATGCTAGGATCATGCTAATAACATGCTAATTCGTGCTAGAATCATGCTAGTAACATGCTAATTCATGCTAGTAACAATCTAATTCATGCTAGAATCATGCTAATTCATGGTAGAAACATGCTAATTCATGCTAGTAACATGCTAATTCATGCTAGAATTATGCTGGAAACATGCTAATTCATGCTAGTAACATGCTGGTAACATGCTAATTCATACTAGAATCATGCTAACAATATGCTAATTCATGCTAAAAACATGCTAGTAACATGCTAATTCATGCTAGAATCATGCTAACAACATGCTAATTCATGCTAAAATCATGCTCGTAACATGCTAATTCATGCTAGTAACATGCTAATTCATGTTAGAATCATGGTAATTCATGCTAGAAACATGCTAATTCATGCTAGAATCATGCTAATTCATGCTAGAATCATGCTAGTAACATGCTATTTCATGCTAGGATCATGTTAATAACATGCTAATTCGTGCTAAAATCATGCTAGTAACATGCTAATTCATGCTAGAATTATGCTAGAAACATGCTAATTCATGCTAGAATCATGCTAACATGCTAATTCATGCTAGAAACATGCTAATCCATGCTATAATCATGCTAGTTACATGCTAATTCATGCTAGAATCATGCTAATTCATGGTAGAATCATGCTAGTAACATGCTAATTCATGCTAGAAACATGCTAGTAACATGCTAATTAATGCTAGAATCATGGTAATTTATGTTAGCAACTGCCTAGCAACCACTCAGAATACTTTAGCAACCGCCTAGCAACAACCTAGAAACATGCTAACATATATGTACTTATCTATGCCGACTGTTTCAAACTTCATAAAAACTGCTTCAGTTATTTACACTTTAAAACGACTTCAAACTTTTAGACTCGGCTTTCAAACCACCATAAAGTTTGTCCTCAAACAAACTATACCTTTTGCGAATATTTCGGTTAATTTGATATAATATTGTCGGAGCCAATAGCCTAGTGGTTTAGTGCGCCGACATATAGCACCATGGTGCTCATGGCGACCCAAGTTCAATTCCCTGCTCAAGGTCCTTTGCTGACCCTTCCCCTCTCTCTGCTCCCAATACTTTCCTGTCTGCAATCTCTACTGTCCTTAATTAAAGGTGAAATACCCCTAAAAAAATTATTTAATATTAACATCTTGCAAGAGATTAAAGCTACCTGCATGTAAATACAATGCATTTTTAAAAAAAAAAAATGACCGGCTCACATTTTAAAAGTTCTGCAGCAGAAGGTGGGGCGTGGTGGTGTATAGGGTGAATGGGGGGGGGGGGGGGGGGGGGGGGGGGGGGCGCCGTAGAAACTGGGGGGGGGAGAATGGAATGTATGACAGGTTCAGTGCTGGGTGCGTGCGAGGGGAAGTGTAGAGGATGGAAAAAGGGGGTTGAGCTGAAGAAGAAGGTAGGTTCAAGGTCATAGGGTGAGAGGTAGAGGGTTGAGGTGGGAAAGAAAGAGTTTGGTTTTGTGGAAAGGCAGGAGGAACAGAAATATTGGGATGAAATTTAGAGGCAGAGGTGGTTTGAGAACTGGGGGAGCTGGTGGTCAAGAAAAGGGGGTGGAGCTGGTTGAGAGTGGAAGTGGATAAAATGGTTAAAACGTGGTTAAAATCCTGCTAATGAAAGGTAGGTGACGTAGTTTGGGGTTGCCAGGTTTCCTGAGGGTGTTGTCCTGGGGGGGTGTGGTTTGAAACATGTTTTTGGTTTGAATTTCTCTTTCCAGGTTGTGAACGGGGAGGTTGAGGGTAAGGAGTATGATAGAAAACTGGATTTCAGGGTAGCTGATCTGGCAGATGGGCTGAGTGAGGCGTGAGAGTCCGAAGTGGTGTTGGTGTATATTTGAGGAGTTCAGGTTTATTGAGGTTTTGTGGAGCATGAATGCCAAGATCGGCAAGGAGTTTCCGGAGTTCTGTGACAGTTATTCTTTTTGACGGCTGGATGGAGGAGGTGGCTGAGACGAAGGATGAGGTAGGTGAAATATTATGAATTTTGATGTGGAAGGTGACGGTGATCTGTGGCGGTGCAGTCTGGTGGTGGCGGAGCAGGTGATTCTTCGGCCTCTTGTTGAGTCTTTGGGTTGTGGCTGGTTATCTGGAATTATGTTGATATTGCTCATGGTGTTCATTGTTGTTGTAGAAGCTGTTGTTGAAGTCGTAGTTGGAGATGTAATTGTTGTTCTGAAGTAGATATTGTAGCTGTTGTGGTTGTAGTGGTAGCAGTAGCTGGCTGTGACGGAGCGGTCTTCAAAACGAAGATGACTGTGGTATGGAACCTAGGGTAATTATAGTGGCTTAGGAATTGTATGATTGGTAAATCGTAAATTGCATAATGCGGGGCCAGCCGCAAGCAATCATAAGCATGTGATCCTCTCGAAATTAGTTTATAAATATCTATAAATAAAAATAGTTTATATATAAATAAACTTTACAAAACAGCCTATGTTTGTAATAAAGAAAAGAAAGTAAAATTGCTATTTAAATTATAACCCCTGAGTTCAGTACAGTTGCATAGAGGGTAAGTTAAGTTGAATGTGTGTGTGTGTGTGTGTGTGTGTGTGTGTGTGTGTGTGTGTGTGTGTGTGTGTGCGTGTGTGCGTGTGTGCGTGTGTGTGTGTGTGTGTGTGGACTGCAAACTTTGTAATGGCATTTGTGTGACTTATAAACTCCAAAGTAAAGCATTACAAATGGGAGTACTCAAGAAATAGTAAAACGGCTCTACACATCACAGCTGCAGTCAATCATCACAGTCAGACAACAAGCCAGTAAACAGGAACATTTACATACAACAATATACATATGACAATATGAGATGCATACATACCATTACAAAAAAAGATTAAAAATACAAATACAAATTCCAACCTTTCGAGACAAGATGGCGGCGCGTTCGGTTAGCGAGGCTCAGTGTCTCTCCAGTTTCTGCAATTTTGCAGTATTATTCCTGCTCATTCCTGGTCTGTTCGTGCAGAACAGCAGTGCCTTTACATCGTACACCCAACAGGACATCTTGGATATTGGATTGTGCATTCCGGACAGTTTTATTAACAATTTTCGACTCATCCCTGAGATCGCCAGAACACCTGGGCCTGAGAGCCCTACCCGGCCGGGCGGAAGTGCTCGGAGGCGGCGCAGAGAACGTAAACAAAGACGGGGGAAGCGCGGCGGGCTAAGAGCTAAGCTAAAGCTAACACCACACCGGCTCTCTTTACCCAGCATCTTTCTCACCAATGTACGGTCACTGGTGAACAAAATGGATGAGATTCGACTGCGCATCAACCACAGCAAAAGATTATGGAACTGTAATGTCATGATTTTCACAGAACATGGCTAAACAGCGGGATACCAGACAACGCTATATCGCTAACGGAGCATCAAACATTCCGAGCAGACAGAACGGCGGATGACTCCGGTAAGACCAGAGGCGGAGGATTATGCATTTATATTAACAAAGCTTGGTGCACAAACTCTGTCGTCGTTGGGAGACATTGCTCTGTTAACCTGGAATTTCTATTGGTTAAATGTAGACCGTCGCCACGGGAGTTCACCCCCACCATAATAACTGCCGCTTATATCCCTCCCGACGCTAATGCCAAGCTCGCTATGAATGAACTTCATGCAGCCATGAGCAAACAACAGACTGCTCACCCGGAGGCTGCTTTTATTGTTGCGGGGGATTTTAATCACTCAAACTTAAAGACAGTGCTCCCCAAATTCCATCAAAACATTTTCTGCCACACAAGGGGAAACAAAACTTTAGACCAAGTTTACACAAACATGGCTGAAGCATATTCTGTGACCCCCCTCCCCCACTTGGGTCAATCAGATCACCTTTCTTTGTTTCTCACCCCCAAGTACTCACCCATCGTCAACCGTGTGAAGCCATCAGTAAGGACCATCAAAGTGTGGCCAGCGGGGGTGGACTCCACACTCCAGGACAGGTTTGAACACACAGACTGGAGTATGTTTGCTTCCCAGGCCACATGTGGCTCTCACACAGACATTGACTGTTACACTTCCTCTGTTCTGGAATATATCAACACCATCATAGACAGTGTTACAACCCAGAAACAGATCACCACATACCCAAATCAAAAGCCATGGATGAACAAGGAGGTGCGCCTCCTGCTGAAGGCACGCAACACTGCCTTCAGATCAGAGGATGCACAGGCCTACAGCACTTCCAGGGCTAATCTGACGAGGGGCATCAAAAAGGCCAAGCACTGCTACAAGCTAAAGCTAGAGGAACACTTTTCCAACTCTGATCCTCGGCGCATGTGGCAGGGCATCCAGGCCATCAGCAACTACAAACCCAGCCAGTCCACCCCCACAGCCACAAATGTCTCCTTCCTGAACGAGCTAAATGACTTTTATGCCCGCTTTGAAGGAGACAATACAGAACCCTACACCAGGAACACTACCTCAACCGACCACTCAACTATCACACTCACCTTCTCAGAAGTCTACACCTCACTGAGTCGGATCAATGTGCGTAAGGCTGCTGGACCAGACGGTATTCCTGGGCGCGTCCTCAAAGCATGTGCAGAACAGCTCGCTGGGGTATTCACAGACATTTTCAACCTGTCGCTTAACCTAGCAACTGTGCCAACATGCTTTAAAACCACCTCTATTGTGCCAGTGCCGAAACACTCCAGCCCAACATGCCTGAATGACTACCGCCCTGTAGCACTCACACCCATCATCATGAAGTGCTTTGAGCGGTTGGTCCTGGCACATCTGAAAGACTCTCTGCCATGCACACTGGACCCACATCAGTTTGCCTACCGTGGCAACAGGAGCACAGAAGATGCCGTCTCCATAGCACTGCACTCTGTACTCACACACCTGGACAATAAAAACACTTATGCACGAATGCTGTTTGTTGACTTCAGCTCAGCATTCAACACTGTCATACCCTCTAAGCTACTGATCAAACTCAGAGACCTGGATATCGACACGTCTCTCTGCAACTGGGTTATGGACTTTCTGACTAACAGACCTCAGAATGTTAGATCAGGCCACATCTGCTCCACCACCGTCACACTCAACACTGTTGTACCACAGGGCTGCGTGCTGAGCCCCTTCCTCTACTCCCTTTTTACCATCGACTGTAGGCCTGTGAACAGATCCAACACCATCATCAAATTCGCAGATGACACCACAGTGATTGGTCTAATCAGCAATAATGATGAGACTGCCTACAGGGAGGAGATACAGCATCTGGCCACTTGGTGCACCGACAATAATCTGCTCCTTAACACCAACAAGACCAAGGAGCTCATTGTGGACTTCAGGAAGGGACGAACAAGCTCACACGATCCCATCCACATTAATGGGATGGCCGTTGAGCCTGTCTCATCCTTCAAGTTCCTGGGGACCCACATCTCTAAGGACCTTTCCTGGACCACCAACACCTCCAGCCTGGTCAAGAAGGCTCACCAGCGCCTATTCTTCTTGAGGCAACTAAAGAAAAACCAGCTTTCATCAGCCGTCTTGGTGAACTTAGAAAGCATCCTGACCAACTGCGTCACAGTCTGGTATGGAAGCTGCTCTGTTGCTGAGCGTAAGGCACTGCAGCGGGTGGTGAAAACTGCCCAACGCATCACAGGGACTACACTGCCAGCCATAGAGGACATCCAGAAGAAACACTGTCTGCGCCGAGCACGCAGTATTCTTAAGGACACCTCTCACCCTGCTCACAGACTGTTTTCTCTCCTGCCCTCCGGCAGGCGCTTCAGGCTCCCCCGGACAAAAACCAGCAGACTGAGGAACAGCTTTTTCCCCAGAGCTGTCTTCCTTTTGAACTCTGCCCCTCACTGACTCTTTTGTCCCGCTAATACACCCCCCACACTCCTCTAACTTATACTCCTCACAATCACTGCACTATTTAACATTTGCACATTTAAAGTTTGCACATATTCATTGCACTGATTCACTTATTTGAACTGGACATACCCACTGCACATGGACATTTGTAATTATGTTTATCTATCTGCACACTTCTGCTATTAATAGTATCCTGTACATATATTCATTTATTGTAAATCTGTTCATAGCTAATACAACCTGTATATAAGGTTCTTAGTACATCCATCTGTAAATATCACTATAGTTTTTCTATAACTGCACTTTATAACTTATACTTGTATCCTGCACTTGCTGCTATTGCACTGCTGGTTAGACCTAAACTGCATTTCGTTGCCTTGTACTTGTACATGTGTTATGACAATAAAGTTGAATCTAATCTAATCTAAAGAGCCCATATTATGGGTTTTTGAAAATGCTCTTCCATATAGTTATGTAACATTTGAAACCTGCGGCCCCGCTCACTAACAGAAAAAAACTGCACACACACACACACACACACACACACACACACACACACACACACACACACACACACACACACAGACGGTCAAATGAAGTCAAGCTGTGCAGATGGATATTATTGACAGTCCACCCAAAGATGAAACCTCAGCAATATAGCCCAGCCTTGAGCAGTTCGAGTGCTTCTGGAAACTACATGCTTACAAAGAAGACTGATGGTTTGTAAAAGGAAGGATCAGTAAAGACAGTCAGAACATGCATCAGTGCATCATGAATCAGTTTCTTCCCCCATTTCACAAGTGTAAGTACGTGCGATTAAAATTATGGCCTCGTTTACTCTAGCTTGCAAATTATGTATTTAGTTGTGTTTTGTTACTTGTAGCCGCATGTACTGTATCAGGTTAACTCTTTATTCTCATATTGCATGTAAAACCACGTTGAAAACGCGACACGTGCCGCTTTGTTTGCGGATCGTTAGCTGTTCCTATACACATGCAACGGTCAAGTTTCAAAATAGTTCAGCTCAGGTTCGAGGTGAGGTGTCTAAATTGCGTGTAGTGTGTGAAAAGAGCAGGTAGACTGTGAGGGGATAGGAGATCTACTCGCCAGTTCTTGGACTTTTTACTTAATAAAATAGTTAGTCGTCGGTATTTTCTAGTCCATCGTCTGTATTTACATTCACCCACTGGCAGCCAAAATCCACTATGAAGCGTGTATGCACTGTGACTACTTTTATATTGTTGATTAGCTGCTGGCCATTTCACTCTGTCTCGCGCTGAAGCCTCTCAGTGTCGTCGACCAATCGCAGCAGGCTGTCATCGGTCCAATCAGTGCAGATTAGCTTCGTGCTGAGGAGGGGTTTGGGAACAAATGAATCGCTGAACGATTCAAATGGGAGTCGCTGGGATAATTAGGTAAAAATAAATGCAGCTTATAAGACCAAGAAAGTGTTTTTTGACCTTGCATGCATATTAGACTGTTGTTGGAGACCCTTACAACCAAAATATGATCCTATTTCATGTATAATAGGGGCTCTTTAACTTCCTCAAAGACAGAGTATTCAATGTGTAAATATCACACCTGCAAAAAATCACATCAATCAACCACAAGGCCAGTGAACCAAGGGGAAAACAATTGTGTACACATATTTAGTATACAACAGTATAGGATATATATACACTATCAAAAAGGATTTTAAATCAAAATCCAAATTTAAACCTCTCGGAGATAAAGTATTCAGTGTGTATATGTAAAACGCTTCCCTCTGTAGTAAAAGTCTGTCAATGTCCCCACCCCTTCTCGACACCTTCACTTGTTCAATGCCAATATATCGTAATGTCACAAGGTTATGTTTCAATGCATTAAAATGAACAGAAATAGGATTTTGTTGATCGTTTAATCGTATATTAATTCTGTGTTCAGCAATTCGTGTTTTTAAACGCCGTCTTGTTTTACAGATGTAGGCTAAACCACAAGGACATTTAATCATATAGATCACATTTTTTTGTGTTGCATGAAATCACACCATTAATCTTTAATTGCTTACCTGTGTTGTAAAAAAAAAAAAAATATTGAAAGAGAGGAGAACCCAGTCCAGGAGAATTTATATTCCCACAGTTCCCCCTTTGAGAGGTTATAAAAAAACTCTCACAAATATAAATATATAAGCCTTCCTAAATCCATTCAATGGCTTCTGTTTGATAACATAGGCCCCATCTTCCAGTCATGTAACTTGAATAAGTTACAGGCACATTTAACGTATTCTGTGTCATTTTCAATATCTACGTAGATGTAAGTGTAGATTTCAAAACTGTTCAAACGTTATGACAATCAGTTGAAATGTCATAAATCTCACATTATGACACAAAAAATCATGTAGTTAAACTGTAGATGTCTGAAAGTCCATGGCTTGTGAATAGTGTGCAATCTTTTGTGAAGTCTGTTTCTTGTGGTTCTTCTCCAACGCAGAGTTAATCGGATGACTTCTTGTCACTCATGGATATCTGTAGTGTTGCTCTGGATCAGAGTGTTTCTTGAGAAGATGCAGTGTTTATGTGTTTACCTGCACACAAGAAAACAAGGAAACAGCAGACCAGCAGTATTCATGCATAGATTTGTATGATCATACAGTTCATGTGTCTAGTTATTCAGGTGATCGTATCGTAGTTGTTAAGTTGGTGATCGTATAGTGTTGTGTATTTTCTGTCTCCTAATCTTAAAGATATGTCACCTATAAAACAGTGAGGTGAGGAATAGATGGGGAAAAAAGGGAATCTTCACCACAGGGTGGGGCCCCTGAAGCCTGTTGCTATCAGATCACTGGTTTGTGTGTCCTGTTCTGTCCCTGAGTGTGGTGGGCAAACTTTAAAATGTGAGACACAAACTATCATTCAATCAGTCCTATCAGACATCATAACATTGAATGGGTAGTGATTGGAATATGTGTTAAACACATTCAAGGCTGTGAGTGGACTTAAGCAGAGTTCCCCAATAAAAAGTGTCTTTTTACACAGAGTTTTTCATCTTAATTGTAAATAAACTGGGACATTAAGCACTCACAGCCAAAAAATGGTTAGCATCTTTGTGGACAGCTCAATGGATTTAGTGATGAGGGGAGGGGTATGTTGAGGGCAACTAGCAAACTGTTCAGAAGTTGATTTACCCTCTTCATCTCTTTAAAGTTCTTTTTATTCTTTCTACACTCCCTCATCCAATGTTCTTTTTTACCACAGTAATGACAACAGATATTTTTCCTAAGACATTTGTGATTTGATGTCTTTTCTGTGTCGACCTTTGTGGCGGCTGCTTCAATTCTGACTCTGACTTTGATATCAGAGTCTCTTTCCCACAAAGCTTAACTGTTCAGATTATTTCTGAGAGTGGTGGAAGACCAGGTGATATTAAGAAATGGCAATGCTTCCCTGTATGTGGATCCGACCAGATGCTGACTAGGGGTCACTTATCATTTAGCACACTGTCCGAATTATCAGCTAATCCACTGTAAATTATGGCGGATTGACAAAATCTCTCAGTGAATTCATTCACAGATTCAGAAGCTTTGAGACAGTCTGTCTGTTTCTTTAGGTTCTAGTGTTCTGGTAACTGTTTGAATTTGAACAACAGAAGTGTTGTTGTGTGAACTCTCAGTTCTCTTAGATCTTGTCCTGGCACCACAAACCTCCACTGAAACTATAGGCAGATCACTAACTGACTGGATGGAAATGTTTGTTTCAGAGACAGTTTGTAAGTCAGGATGTTTATTATCAGACTGACTAACTTCCTCAATGTGAGTTTTTGATTTCTTGAGGTTCAGTTGTTTTGTCAATGAGGATATCTTAGCTCTTGGATCTGTTTTTCTAATTCTGATTTAGCCTGTGCTTGTTGTTTAGCTCGAGATAAACTGAGTTCTCTGTAGCAGCAGATAATGCCTTTTACGTTGTTTTTGCGAATGCATGCTCCAAGCACTTTCTTGCATTCTTCTAATGTCCAAACATTATCTGGGTCAATGCTAAATTTCTTTGTCAAATTTAGTCTGACTGACTCTGTTATTGAGTCCATGTGCTGTCCTAGCAGCAACATGAAATCCTGATCTGACAATAAAGGAGTCTCTAAACTACCTTTTTCAGTCGTGTGGATCAGTCTAGTATTCTTTCTGAACATGTTGTGAGTTTGTTATCACAAAGTAAAAATACAAAAACTTTTCTGAGGAAAGTGTAGTAATTTCTTCTCTGGCAAAACAGAGGGTAACAATATTAGCACATGTTGCTAAAACTACCTGCCTGAACAAGGAATAACAAAAAAGTAGCTTGTATCGCTAAACTTCAACTTCTCTGGCTGAACAGAGGGTAAACATACAAAAGAAAAGAAAAAATAGCACGTAAGGCTTAACTTCTCTGCCTGAACAGAGCATAAACTTTTACTTCTTTATTGAAATAGAGGATAGCTTTTTCTGTTAAACAAACCCTGCAGCTGTTTGTTAACTCTTCTCTGACGGAGCAGAGAATAACCATGTGTATTGACTGCACTGTATGGTTCTTTTGATAGAGTGAAATTTACCAAATCGAGGTTGAGCTGAAAAGATTCTGTCTGGATTGAAGTCTGATCTTTGTATTCAGGTAGCTTCAATGTTCATCAGGGTTTCAGTCAGCAAATAGTTGAGAATTTGTGACCTCCGCTGAGTGACTTCAAATTGCCGTTAAGCTGAAGATTCCGTCTGAAGTGAAGTTTCCTTGATCTTGAAGTTTCAAGTTGATTATCAGGTGGATTTCAGTCTTTTGTGGCAAATTGCTGAGAATTTGATGATTTCAGTCTATCCGGGTCAACTTGATTTAGGCGATTTCAGTCTCTATCCGGGTCACGGCACCAAGTTGTAAAAAAAAAATAAATGAGTGAATGTAGAAGAGAGAACCCAGTCCAGGAGACTTGAAACAAGCAGAATTACTTTATTGAGACGTGTTGGTTAATCTACAGTCAAACAGCGTCTTCGAAAAGTCCATGTGTCTGCAGAGCCTATTGGAGGTCTGCAGTCTGCGAGTTTTATCACAAGTCTGAATTAAGACAAAGATGTCCTGTCTATATTGTCTTAGGAGGAGGGGAGATGGCTAAACAAAGCATGCAAATTCAGTACTGGATTCAGCATGATAACCAGCATATAGGTGTTAGAAACTGGCCCAGCTACTGACCACACAAGTTAATCAACAAAATGGTTTCTGTAGCATGAAAGCATGACCCCCAAATTATGTTTTGATGACAGAAACCGCCTGACCAGTTGACCGAAAAGAGAAAACAAGTTACACAGCCGTGCTGTGAAACTGACACTTTGCATTACTTTGTAATATAAATTTATATTCCCACACCTGAATGGGGATGACCAAAAAAATGACATTTGGTTGAAATTTTACACTGTGCACATTGACCACATCTATAATTACCTTCAGGGACTAAGAAAGGATTATCAGACCGTTCAGAACCTTGATCTGCTCTCACTAACATTTGTCACAAGTTAGGGCTCATTATAAAAACAATTCATGGAGGATCTTTACAACAATGTCTCATAACAGGATCTGAATTTAAAATATGCCAATGTCTTTGTACTATATTTGCAAACTTATTACCTAAAGCCGAATATTGAATAATAAGAGATCCGTGTATTAGAAGGTTTTTCGAACCAAGGCTTCTTTTTGATCCATTTTTTCAAAACAGGCCGCCGTTTCTGTATTAGTACAGATCCTTCGGATTCTTTTAAACTGACTGATTGGCAAGCTTTTCTTTAAATTAGTAGGATGGAATCTAAGACCATGGAAAAAAGGTATTTTTATCGGTGGGCTTTCTATATAAATCTGACACCAATTTACTCTAATCTTTTATTATAAGCAAGTCCAAAAAACTAACTTGTGAGGAATTGTACTCAATAGTAAATTTAAGATGTTCACTACTATGGTTTAAAAATTGTTGGAAAACACGCAAATCATTTTCTGAGCCACACCAGATCATGAAAATATCATCTATATATCGCCGCCACAAAAATATATTAGACAAACACGAATTAACCGTTGGATTGAAAACATATTCTTGTTCAAAAAATCCCATATACAAATTTGCATAATTAGGAACCATAGTGCTCCCCATTGCAGTACCTTTAATTTGTAAAAAAAAAAAAAAAAACAGTCATCTTTTTACATGAAAGTTTTTTGTAAGTGCTAATTTAGTTAATTCTTTAAGACATTCAATAGTAGGTTTCTTATCACTTAAAAACGCGCATAGAAAAAAAATCTATTGCTTGTATACCGCCATCTTGTGGAATGTTGGTGTATAACGATTCCACATCTAAGGTCACCAGTAATATGGGATTTGGTGGCAGTGAGACAGACCAGGCCCGGCCCTAACCAATTTGACAGGCTCGATTTCAAGTGGCGCCCCATCACATCGCCGTAACGTGTACATATAGTCATAAGAAACTAAATAGCTTTGTATTTCATACGTTCAGCTTGATGACCTCTAGAGGTTAAGGGTGCAGGACTTGTAGACAAAATAAAGTAAAAGGAGAGCAGTAAGTGGGACGCCATTGTTTTGAGTTTTGTATTTAAAAGTTTAAAAACAGATTTGTGTTAAAGTTTCCTGTTTTACAATGACTGTTAGTGTAGAGGTTACAAATGATTAGAAATTCAATACAAAGAGTCTGATGTAAAGCAGCAGCTCTGTGTTCCGTGTGTTTTCTTAACATATTATCCTTCCTAATCAGGCGGTGAGTGTACATTTTGGAGGACCCGGCGAAGATGAATGAAGTGCAGGTTGGCTTCGATTGACAACAGCCCTTCTCCCATGCCATGCAGCTTCTTGCTCAGCCTAGGAGATGAATGAAGTTGTCCACTGTCCCTGTTGTGTCCTGGCAGAAGTGCATACAATCTGAGAACAACTTAAAGCATCAGAATTGCTGCAAGATCCCAGCCACCTAAAGACATTGCACAAATACAACACATTGCACACATCCAAAGACTTATTGGACTCTTGAAGCTTGAGGTGATATGAGCATTATATGCTCGCTCAAAAGGAGATTTCAAATTATGTCAGTTTCAAAAAATTAAGTGTGAAAATGCTGCCAACCGGAGACATTTACTACTTATTTCTGTGATTGTAAAACACATTGAGGGAGAGGCATTAGAAGAGCAAGAAGATGGTGATATGTCAATATGCTTTTGTGTTTAAAAGATAACATTTATGAAATTCAGTTTAATGAAAAGCAGCAGAAAGCACCTAGCAGAAAACAGAGCAGGAAGGATTGAAAAAAAAAACGGACACTGTAAAGTTAGACCTGCAAAAGTTAATCAAACAAAAACAAGGAGCAGCTTATTGCACATACCATAACAGTAGCACTCAACAAACATATCACAAAACCCTTATGCATTCCAAAACATGAACACAACCTACATGCATCCAGTGCCATCTCGACCAGTTACAGTATGTTTCCCTAGAATAGAGAGTTTAAAATTTCAGGACAGATCGGTGAGCATGGACCAAAAGATAAACTCACTTTTTCATGTTTGGTTCATCAAATTAAGCATGGTCTAAGCAGAGGGGTTTCGAAACTTAAATAGTCGATGTGGTAATCAAAGCAATAGCACCAGGCATGCAGCTGCGTAGCTATCTGGACAGAAACATAACCTTGCCCATTCTGAGACGTATCCTGCGAGCATATTATCAGCAAAGAGGTGCAACTGAACTGCATAAGCATCTTACCTCTGAAGTACAGAGTAGAAAAGAGAATCCACAAAGTTTTATTGTTTTGTGTCTTGATTTGCTACAGAAGATCCTGTTTGCTGTTGAAATATGAGCCAAAACTTTTTCAGAGCATGTTTTTCCATGCTGTCTTTACTGGTTTACAAAATTATAGTAATCAGAAGTCACCTGCAAACTTACTTGACAAGAACTGAGGTGAGCGATGAACTTTTCTTGGACAAGGTCAATACTGCCTGTGCAAATGAAACATCAAAACAAGAAGAAATATTTAACCTAACATCAATTTATCCTAACTTGAATCCACTTTAGGATTCAGAAAGCAGGGAACACCTTGTTTTTACTCCAATGAAAAGCGTACCATCAGGGCTTCATGGCCAAGGAAAGCAGACCACCACAGTTGTACGAGTGAGTCCACCATGATGAATGCACATTCAGTTATCTAGTGCTGCATGGAGGAATGCCTGGATGACCTAGGAGATAATATCTGTTTTCTCCTGTTGTTTGAGCAGCAAGCCCCTTCCTCTCATTAAATAAACAGTCCACAGACACAAATAACCAATCGGACAGATGTAAATTATTGTATTGTTTTCTATTGATTTACAACATACATCACCTATTAAAATGTAACTTTTTTTCTCTTTTCTTTGACATAAAAATATATTTTTTTAGATAAACAAATTAACTTTAATTTTTCATTTCTAATCCTTTGTAATCAATACATTAATATACACATTATTGCATCTGAGGATTGACACACAATTTGTGTTGTTAAACATTCAGTGGGAGCGAGTGAAAGTTGGACCTCCTGCAGATGGGAAGGTTGACTGGAGAGAGACAAAGGCTTTGCTGATTGGGCTTGTTTCCATCGTGAACAGAGGATTCATGAAGGCGGTTATGCAATTCATCTTTGTGAGTGCGGACGGACGTCAAAAACATTTGGAGTTTGCTACTCATCTCATCTTGTTTCCTGAAAGGGTACTGTGTTTCCAGACTTTACCATTTCATCGGATTTTGTGAGTAATCATAATTGTTTTCTATTCATGTGAGCTCCAACATTGAGCATCAACGAAAGACTTAAATACCAGCAGGGTATTTTTTATTTTACTTTTTGCTCCCAGCTGGGTATTACTTTATTTTGGGTTTTCTTTTGATGATACATTGTTGTTGTAAAATATTGTTTACTTTGTATATCAAGTAAATATATTATACACGTAGCATGCATTGGATCATGGCTTAAAGTGATTTAAACAAAGAGAGAGAAAAAAATAACACAATAGCCTCAAAGCATTTAATAAATGTGCTTATTGGACATCTTGCATTTGTGATTTTCCTGTAAAAGGGTGAAAATTATTGGATAAATGGTCCAGTGTGTAACTTTGTATATTTGAGAGTTGAAATATATTATCTAATAAAATAACATAAGTAGTCACTTCTACACTGAATAACACACTACACTTATATCTGAGACCCGCTATTCTGTCTAAGTGTTTGTCATCACTAAAGGATAAACTAACATTTATAATTTAAAAGTTATTGGGTTGTACCTCTTACCCTGAAATTTATTTCAAGTGTACTGTAATTTTCCCCAGACATACTAATTCTCTAAGCCTGTAATGGGGAAAAGGCTACACTATGAAAGCGCATCAGGGACTGCTCTTTCTGAACCGGTTAAGAACAGAGGAGCTGCTGATGGTGTTATGATAAATGGCCGCGTTAAAGGAAATGTAATATTAGCGAGTATGACAAGGTGTATTTCCCAGGTAAGCAAACAGCATTGCCTAAAAAAAACAGCAAGTTGATTTACACTTGAACTAATTTAACTTCTGGTGCAACTGACATCTTTGATAAAGAGAGCTGTGAAGCTGAACCTTTTTAATGTTTAGTCTCTTCTTGGAGAGCAGTCATCATTTGTTTAAGGCATGCAACAAATTTTTCATCATTTAACATAAGGGCGTTTCAATGTGAATGTAGTAAATAAGCAGTATAAATTGGCCTATGATTAGTGAAGACGTAAATAATAATGGCATGAAAACAGATTAGGGGTGACGCAGTGGTGCAGTAGGTAGTGCTGTCACCTCACAGCAAGAAGGTCACTGGTTCAAACCTCGGCTGGGTCAGTTGGCGTTTGTGTGGAGTTTGCATGTTCTCCCTGCGCTCATGTGGGTTTCCTCCGGTTTCCCCCACAGTCATGTGGTACAGGTGTATTGGGTATGCTAAACTGTCCGTAGTGTATGAGTGTGATGTTTTCCAGAGATGGGTAGCAGCTGGAAGGGCATCCTCTGTGTGAAACATATGCTGGATAAGTTGGCGGTTCATTCCGCTGTCAAAAAGAAAATGAATGAATGAAAACAGATTACAAGCATACATAATATAGGTCAGTTTTTAAAAAATTAGCATGGATGTATGACTGATAAAGTTTGTGATAAATGTCACACAAACAAGGTTGTAAGCTTCAATTATGGTTATTTTTGTAAGCTCCAGTGGAGTGCAAGTGGTGTGGCATCTGCACTGACAGGTAGGATTTATGCTGAAATAAATCTAACTCGTAGTTAAATGCAAATACTTCGAGCACATTTCCTCATTAAGAATCTACCACTGGATCTCATCTCACTATAGTTGTTAAATGTGATGTATAGTTCATCTTGTTGTCTACATCTAATGACTCTTCAGTCTTTTTAATATATTACTTGTTCTCAGGTAACGTGTTTTGACTAAGTGCAAAGATAATTTAATATATTAATTTATGTAACCACGTAAACTGATTCTTCACATTTGACCAATTGCTTGCCTTTATTCTCTATAATGTATAAACGTATTGTATTATTGATTGCCATTACTGAATATTAAAACGGATATTCAGCAAAAGAGGCTATTTTATATTTTTCAATGAAAATGAAAGGAGGCAGTTATGTTATAGGCTCCGTTTTGTTATAAATATGCATACAGTGAAGATGACGGTCATAAAGGCTCAATATGTAGTTACACAATGCCTTAAAAATTTTGTTGTCTGTTAAGTTGTTCTGTTTCAAAATGGCAGGTTTGTCAAACTCGAGAAAGCAGGGTAAGTCAAGCCTGTTTCTGAAAGAGGTAACTACATTGTGGAAAAAAGGAATTTATTTTTATTACCTTTTTCTTTTTTATTAGAAAAATGTTTAGACTAACAACAGATTAATCAATCTTTTTCTTTTGTATGATACCATATATTGACCGGGCATACTTCTTTTTTACTGTGCTGCATACTTTTTGGAAGGAACTGCTGACAAGAGGAAAATAGCAGAATAAGAATAAATATAGTGTGGGGTCCCTTGTCCCAGACTGCTGTCTAATACGAAGTCTAGACATGTCACAAGGAGCATGATGCTTGTAGAATTTGTGAAATATATTAAAGATGTACTTAATTGTTCAGTTCTGGTATGCAGAGAAGGGTTGCAGAAAAGAGTAAGTATGGGGCAACACTCAAAGGAGTGACGTTACACCAAAACTCCACCTGTTAAAATCAGTTGTGTATATATGCTGGAGTCAGGGAAATGTGTGTTAGTTGCAAACCTCTTGAATGTAATTCTTGTATTGCATTGGGGTAACGTAACCCAGAGCTATGTCATCGAATTATTCTTCTGTATCAAATTACTAATATTTTTGGCATTGAAGAAAAACCCTCTCCAGACCTTTTTAATTGAACACGCATGGAATTGGCTTGATATTCCAACGACATTCATGACATGCTCAAACCTTACCTGATTGAATTATGTTTTTATATTTCATTTTCAGCTGCTGCCATGTTCTTTTGATACCTGCAGGATTGCACCTACATGAAAATTACAATACAGTACCATAGTTTTAAGTTGTACCTTTGGTATTACTGCAAAAAATAAATAATTAGCTTAAATTCCCTGACCGACAAGATAATGAGCTGTAACTAGATTATTGGGATTATTATTCGTTCTAAAAACATTTTTTTAGTACTGCTTAGATTCTAAATGTCATATCAACCTCTTGATCAATAAAAAAGGCAGACACACAAGTGCACTTTTAAATCTTTTAAAAACTCAATTTTAGAAATTTCATCTTAAACTGATCAACGTATGTAAATGTGGGAACCTTAAATTAAAGGGCACCTATGGTGAAAAATCTACTTTTCAAGCTGTTTGGACAGAAATGTGTGTAAGTATAGTGTATAAACTGTCATATTGGGCTGATATAAACACACCCAGTCCTTTTTTTTTTTTCAAATTTAACAACATAAAAACGGTGGACCAATTGGAGCGGTTTTCAGATCGACCGCAACTTTATGTGCGGTCCCCCCGCCCACCAATATTGATTGACAGCTGCACGCATTAAAATGTCCGGTAGTCACGTGTATAATCATATCATCAAGAGAGGACGAGCGCAAAGCAGCCGGGAATAAAAGGTGTGTTCAGTTCACTAGGATCATCAATCATCATCAAATGTGATCAAGAGTGAGTTTCACAAGAGTGAGTTTAAAATGTTTTAAAACAGAGCATGTGTGTAATGAATAACAGCGATTCACTTCAGATGCACTTAATCAGCACAGCCGCGTGTCAGAACAATTATAAAAGAAGACGCTTCAATCGTGGTTTGTGGACCTTAAATCAGGTTTATTTTGTACATTAATATAAAAGATATCCATACAGCAGTGGATATTACCAGTATCATGTCACATATGCGTGCAAAACGAGTGCAAAGCTTAACGCGCTGTCTCTCTCTCTTTCTCTCTCTGTGTGTGTGTGTCTGCGTGTCTGAGCTATGTGTGTGTGTGTGTATGTCTGCGCTACATTTGTGTGTGTGTGTGTGTGTGTGTGTGTATGTGTCTGCACTATGTGTTTGTGTCCTTGCTGTGTGTGTGTGTGAACTTTGTAATGACATTGTGTGTGACTCATTGTTGCAAATCCACAAAAAAAATGCATCAAATACTGATTGTTAAAGTTCTTACTGTAGTATTTCTTACACACGTTACATGAGATCTGCTTCCTGAGGCAGCCGAGGGTGGCGATTGCTGACAGGCACGTGGGAACGGTGGGCGGGAAGGACTAGCCTTAAAGGACCAGTACAAAAAAAACAGCAAAACCTTTTTTCCAGCTATAATATAGATACTTCAAAAAGCTATAATAAATATTCTTATGGGTGTTTTGAGCTGAAACTTTACAGACACATTCTGGGGACACAAAAGACTTATATTAAATATGAAAAAAGGGGTAACCTATGTGCCCTTTAAACAACTGAACATTAATTTAAGGTTATATCTGTCATGTGCGCAAAGATCAGGAGGCTGTTGTCTTTTAGTGATCTATTAAAGAAACACTTGGCAAACAAAATACAGTTCTCATCTGGAACAGTTGTTGCTAGATTGGATATGTTTGCGGCCGAAAGTAGCGAGAATTATTTCTATTATTCATTAAATTTCCCATTCATTGTATTCTGTTAATGTCTACCCCAACCCTAAACCCAACCATCACAGAAACGTAAAACCAGTAGTCGTACCGAGTATTATTTATGTTATCTATTAAAATACCCAATAAATTGTACACCTACCACCACCTCAATTCTAAACCCAACCATCACAGTACTGTAAAAAAATAATAATTATTGTTATACAGTGTCATTAAAAAAATGCTTCTTTATTATTGTGCATATGGCACTTTTGGCCGGCCGCATATCCAATCTAGACTTTACCATCTGGAACCTAACACAGACTTACTCGCTGATGTGACTCACTTGCTCATCTCTTGTTCCTCTGGCTCCACCTAGTGGATGGGGTATAACCTAGCATACAGCACTACAATACCCTGACACCTTCCCCTTAAAGTCAATTGCTCAACATTGATTTCTAATAAACCATTTTCAAACTAGAACAATGATGTCACTTTCACATGTAACAACATTACTTTCGTACTATTGACATCACAACAAAAATATTATACATTATACATTCAGTCATCACCAAGCTTATTCAAACGGCTCAATAAAACCACTTTACTACATTTTCTTTTATTCACAGGTTTAACCGCTCCACAGGCTTAATCACTCTGCCTGATCTTGTGATGTTGGGCTTCCTTGAACTGTTCTCATCAGGTAAGTTAGTGTCCACATGAGGTTGAACCTTTTGTGATGACTGCTCTGAACTCTCCTCTGTCCCCTCAATAATTCCTGTAACACCCTTAGGAATCAACTGAAGATGCCTGCGATTTCTCCTTTTCTCTCCCTCCGTGTCACTAAAGACCGTATATGACCTCGGGGTCACACTCTCTTCTAGCACCGTAGAAGGTCCTTTCCACTTGGCTTCATCGTGTAACTTCAACAAGACCGAATCACCTGGTTTAAGAACAGGTAAGTCCTTCACACCATGTCACCTGTTAAAGTAGTATGCTTGTTTTTCTTTTGCTGCTCTGTCTCTCTCTTTTTTGCTTGATTTGTTCAACCACTTTGGTTTTAAGGTAAGGTGGGTAAAGTTGTACATAGTTTCCTGTCCATGCGCAATTCTGCCGGGCTGACACCTGTAGATGAATTAGGTGTAGCTCGAAAATACATAAGGGCTAGTACTTCATCATCTTTTTTAGAATGTGCTTCGCTGTCTGAACTGCCTTTTCGGCAGGTCCGTTACCTTATGGGTGGTGGGGACTTGATGTAATATGTTGAATGTCATGCATAACACAGAAGCATCTCCAAACTGCTGTTCGTTGTCACTGACAATTTGTTCTGAAATACCAAACCTCACAAACAAGGCTTTAAGTCTTTGAATAATGTGCTCCGATGTGGTAGACTGTAGCAGAAGGATCTCTAGGTAGCGTGAATAGTAGTCTGACACCACTAGATATAGTTTTCCTTTTTGCATACACAGATTCATGGCTTTGCACTGCCACAGCCTTTCTGGTAGAGGTGTTGACTGTAAAGGTTCCTTGTGCTGTGCACGTTTGTTTGCTATGCTGAATTTACATGACAGTTCACATCTGCTGTCATAAAGTCCATAGTATTCAATGGGCTTCGGGACAGCGCATCTGCAATGACCAAACTTGCCTGGTGCGTATTCTGCTTTTGCATTGAACTGCATGAATCTCATCAAAAGTCTCTGACACCTCACTGGCACTGTGTCTAGGTCCTTACTGTTGATTAATGGTATTAATGGCTTGTGATCGGTGATCAATTTGAAAGTGTTCATGCCCACTAAGTACTTCTGGAACCTCTCACATGCCCATACACCTGCGAGGCATTCCTTTTCTATTTAGGCATTTCAAGTTTCTGACCCCGTCAACCTTCTAGAACAGTAAGCGAATGGTTTCCAGCTGTTGTCATGTTTTTGTAGTAAGACACCTCCGATACCATAGCTGCTAGCATCTGCTGATACTACAGTCTCTTTAAATGGATCATAATGTGCCAGGACTGGAGCTTTAGTGAGTAAACATTTAAGATTACTGAAACACGTCATCCATATACATCGCAACTCCTTCCATGTCTGCTAAAAGTTCATTCATTTTCCTTTGAAAGATTTCTGGGGCTATGCTGATACCAAACGGTAGTCTCCTGAAGCAATAGCACCCCATTGGAGTGATGAACAAACTGCTTTCATAACACTGTGGAATTTGCCAAAATCCAGACGCTGCGTCTAGATATGTGAAGATACTCGCTTCAGCTAGTTTAGCTAAGATCTCTTCTGTTGTGGGAAGTATGTCTCTCTCTCTCGCTCTCTTTATGTTGTCGTTCAGTTTGTTTAATCCTACACAAATTGTGACAGACCTATTGGCCTTCATAACTGGTACCATGGGTGCACACCAATCTGTAGGCTGTGTGACTCTATCTACAACACCCTGCTCCTCCATTCTCTGCAGTTCAGCTTTAACTTTGGGCATTAAAAGGAATGGCACTCTCCTCGCAGTATGTACTGCATATGGCACTCTATCATCTTTCAGGTGGATTTTCACTAGTTCTGTTTTCATTGTGCCACTGCTTTCAAAAACAGTGCTAACTTGCTCTATTCTCTTGACCTGTCCCATCTCAGAGGTTATCTGTCGGCTTAGCAGATTACTGACAGTTCAGTGAAATACCTGGGCCATTCAGAACAATGTTTGAGTGACAAAGCTGCGCTCTTGGGGTAAGCTTTTCAAATGTTTAAGTGTTCATTACATTAACATCCGCCCCCGTGTCTATATTAAAGGGTATTGGAATATCACCTATCTTAAGTGACAGTGTCCATTTAGACTCTTCCGTCTGTTTTTGGTTACTCATTGCGCCCAAGTAGAAGCTCTCGTCACTCAGCTCATTTGTTGTCACCTGCCTTACAGCCTTTGATTTGCACATTCTAGCCCAGTGCCCTTTCCATTTACACTTCCTGCATTCTGTGTCCATTGCTGGGCATTTTCTGTTATCATTGTGTCTTGTTTTACCGCATCTGCTACACTCAGTAGTTGTATCCTCCCTCCTTTTCTCACTGCCTCTTCTGTTTTTCTCATTTATCCAGGGCCTCTCTGACGCCTTTGCTGGATGCCACCTCCTGCACATTGCCAGTTGTCTGACCCTCCTGATGGCTGATCTGTTGTGCAACATCTTCTGCCTGCCTGCCTTGCCATCTGCACAGCTGTTTCCAGGGTAAGTTTTGTCATTAATTGCATTTTTCTGAAAAGCTCTTTATCACAAACTCTGACAACTAGTCTGTTCATCTTCATTTCGAATGTACTTCATTTTCATCTTCATTAACTTCATTTCGGTTCAGCCCGAATTCACAGTTCTCGCTCAGTTCGACAGGTCTCTTCAAAATATTTACTAAACATTCTCATATCTTTTAAAAGGTGTTTAAAATAAATAGTTACTGTAATATAAACATTTTCTAAGGGATAAAATGTCCCTCACTTTAACCTGAAATAGTTAACAGAAATGCCAACTGACCCAGCCGGGGCTCGAACCAGTGACCTTTTTGCTGTGAGGTGACAGTGGTGCTACCCACTGCGTCACAGCAATGCCCCATTAATGGATTATTGTGCTCTACAACCAGACCTTTCAGTTTTATTGTCCAACCCCTATACTTTTTATTTCAAAATTAATTCATATATTATTCGATTAATAATGAGATAAAGAGTTGGAAATCCTTTAAATATCTGAGGTTGTGGTTTGATAGAAGACTCACGTGGAATACACATTTTAGAAAGATGGTTGACATTTGTAAGAGAGTGTTAAAAGTAAAGAGGTGCCTGTGTCGCGTAGACTGGGGTGCAAGTTTTTTTTATAAATTTTTTTATTGTTTTCAAAAACAGTTATCAATAGATTGCAGAAACTTGGAACGTTAGAAAAAAACAGAGAGGTTGTTACAATCTGCATAATACATTTTAAAGGGAGAAAGAAGAAAAAAATACAACATATAAATTAAAGCAAATAAAAATAATATAACAGAGACCAGAGGAAAATTATATAAGGTTTTACATTGAAAGCCATTTTTGACTGTTAAAAGACTTTTTGTTTTTTATGCCCTTTAAAAACAAAATATATGACTTGTAGTCAATTAAACAAGTCAGTTGTACTGAATGCAAGATTTAGAGTTGTAATAAAAGAAAATTATGTCAAAAGTATTTAAACAAATATCAACCGTTGTCTTTTCTGAGAGATAGATACATAGTTCCGTCCAAAATAGTTTCACACAAGTACATTCACAAAAAAAACATAAACAATGGTTTCTTCCAAGTGACAAAATTTACATTTGTTTTCAATTTCTAGCATATATTTACTATGTAAACTATTACAAGGATAGCATCTATGTCATGTTTTATATGTAATTTATTTTAGTTTGTCCAAGTAACATCCGATTTATTTTATATGTGGCCAGTCATTAAAAAGAAGAAGCTGGAATTGTTATTGATAGCCCTTCTATTAAGATTGGGTTGTTTGGTCTATATGTAGGATCCAAATTAAAAGCTTGGCATTAATTACTGTGTTGTATTCTTTTACTGAGGGCTCAAAATGTAGCTTTTTAGTAAACTCAGAAAATGAATATAGCTTACCATTGTCATCTAATAATTGACTAATCAAAAATATAATTTAAAAACGAAAAGTACTCGAAAAGTTAAGATTTGTTTTTGTAAACAATACTTTGGTTGTTCCAAATAAAGCAATGGTGAGGAGAAAAATTGTGTTTGTACATTAATAACCATGATAATTAGACCTGTTTATGAATTGTTCTAATTTATGGGTAATTTACCAAGTTAGAAGGGGCATTTTAACAGAAAAGCAATACCTCCAATTTTATTAAAAATAAAGTTTCTTAGAATATCTTTTTTGATTGTATGTGGTTTGCTTTTCCATGTAAAATTACATAATAATTTATCCAAGCTAGTACATGTACATAACTTAGGAAAATCCATAACAGAGAAAATATAAGAGCATCTAGAAAGCCCCTTTGCTTTTGATAACAGCACCAGACCAGTAAGGGACAAGTCTCTATCTAATCAAGAACTTTTTTTTAATGTCTGTAATTGGGTTAATATTAAGTATTTGAGTTAAAATATATTTTTTATTTTACATATTTCTTTTTAATTAATTAATTTTTAAAGATATTATCTCTTGTTTTGAAATATTAAGATACACACCAGATATGTGAGAGAAACTTTTAATGATTTTAAATGCTTTAGGCACCTCTGCATGTTCCTTTAAAACAGAGTGGGATCATCTGCATATTGTAAGATTTTAATCTCCTTATCATGGAGTGTAATGCCTTTATATACTTTGTTTTGTTTAACCATTAAACATAAAATCTGAGTCACTAATAAAAAAAAGAAAGGGGGAATCAGCCATCTTATTCCTCTATGTATAAAAATGTGGGTATTGTTCCAGATGTAAGTTGAATACAACTATTTCCTTTTACATACAAAGTTTTTCTGCATTAATAAAATAGTTGTTAAATTTAAAAAAAAATGTAATAGCCTAAAAATAAAATTATGACTAACCGTGTCAAAGGCTTTTTGGAAGTCAAAAACATTACTAAAGCTGACCTCAAACTTTTGACTGGTAGTGTAGGTGTGAGTGTGAATGAGTTGGCAGACAAGTTGGCAAAACAAGCAGCACAGCAAGTCGTAAATCAAAAGTATGGTTAAAACTAAAGTACTGGGAAAATGGCAACATATACTGCATGGAATAATGGGAGCACAGGACGTCAATATTACAACATATAGGATAAAGTCAAAAGAAGTAGGGAAAAAAGAAAAAGCAAACAGGAAAAAGACAGGTTCACAAGAAAGAGATTTACTGCAATCACATAGCCCTCAACAGTCCATTACATAAGATTAATAAACATGCAAATGGCATGTGTGAATGTAATAACTGCCAAGAGACTACAGAACATGTATTTATGCACTCCCCAATATATCACATAGAATGAATCAGACTAATCACAGTTACATGGAAAAAAAATTTAACCTAACATGTAAAGCATCTTAAAGTTGAGCACAGGGAATGTTTGTTTTAGCTATCTATAAAACTTTTTGAAAGGCACAGGGTTAAGTCACTGAATCTAGTGGTTAGTAGAGTAGTTATTTATTGGAAAATATGTATAAGATGTAGAAGAATTTTTTTTTCTTCACTATAACAAATTCATGGCATGGTTAACTCCTGATCCACACTCCAATCCAAATGGTGGCGGTAATGCTCCAAAAATCTGGTTGCTAACCACCCTAAAAATTACAAGAAGAAGAGCAAGGAAGTAGTGTGGGGTTGACAGGCCCAATTATTTACTTCCTTTAACGCCGCTGTTCCCTCTAGAACTTTCTGTGGTTTCAGACGAAAAGGACGGAGAGTGGACCCATGGCAACTTGCGGGTGCGAAATTTTGATAAACGTTGAATGTAAAGTTTTATGTATGTATGTAGGCCTATGTATGCTTGTAACGTTATGTAGGTATCTATGTATCGATCTATCTTTATGTGTGCGTGCAAGTGTGTAAATATATATAAAATGTATGTGCCATAAGTTATTAAATGTGATTTTTTTTGTAGGCGTTACTCTGATAGTTTCATAGATGAGGATCCTAGGAGGGCCCTTGAGGTACATTTTTTTTTAACTTAAATGTATATAATTCTGTTAGCCTAGTTGTTTTATTGAGGTACTTTATATGACTCTTAGTAATAATTTGCAGCGATGTAAATGTACATTACCAGCCAAACATTTCTAACCATAAAGAGACATGATTATGTGAGACCCAATGTGGAACTTCATTTTGTTTACTTTTTTTTGGGGTGGTCACAGAGTTGATGTACTGCTGAAAAATGCAAATACTCAAATTACTAAAATTGAGTTGCTTTTCTTTACTCAGTCGTTTAATAGTACTAGTTAATTTTTTTCTCCTTAAACAACACAATGTAATTGTGACATAACATGGAAAATCAAAGCATGAGAAAATCATGGAAAAGTCAAATCAAGAAGCATAGTTTTAGATAAAAAAAATAAAATAAAAAAACAACAACTATAAACCGTCCTAAGAATATATGGACTTATTTTCATATGCACAAATAGTGTTTAGTTTAGTGCTCAAAAATATTCAAAGGACCATTCATGAGTAGAAGTTCCGTCATCATTTAACCACCCTAATGTCTGGGCTATCATTTCTGCACATCTGATGTCATTGTGATAGGTAGGGTTGGTATCCATGCTGTTATACTTGTGTTATACTTATTTAATAGTAATAGCCTAAATATCATAAATGGGATTTCTTCTTTCGCTATTGGGTATGTGGTGTTGCTGTACATCTCTGGAATACAATTTCATATCATGGATTTACCAAGTAAATACTAACACAAATTTTGACAGTGCTTTTGTAGGCTGTGACTGGCAACAACCCTGCTCTGCACGGCTGTGCAGCTTATTGTAAATTCTCAACTGCCAGTGGTCAGAAAACTCTTGCGGACTCACTCTGTGACAAACAAGTTCACAGAGCTCTATGAATTAGAGATGCGCCGATTGCAATTTTTTGTCCGATAGTTTTTTCCTGATTCTGATTTTCTTTTCATAAACTATAATTATAATAAGTGAACAATAATAAAACTAATAAGTCAACATCAGTTTCCCACAAACTGCATTAACAACACTAACAAAACTTCAAATTTTCCACTGTCTAAAACTTCATCTCTTTCTTATTTCACAAATATAATTAATTAAATGAAAAAATAATATTTGTATAGTTTTACTATTTTTTTTATTATTGTTTTACAAATATTCATTTTATTTATTTGTTTTGTCTTGTTCTGGTAAAACATTTCGTGACAGCTTTGACGATACTGATGTTTGCTCTCTCTAAACATAATTATGACTGATGTCTAGCAGAATAATTCCTCGCATAGCAACTGTTAAAAATAGCTTGAAAGAAAAGTGTTTAATATAACTATTTGAGCAGTTTAACTGATTACCAATATTGGGCAGAGTGCATTACAAGTAATGAGTAAAGTACATTTTTTTTTATTTTATTTTTTTTACATTTGATGTCGTTTACTGGAGCAACAGTGTTTCGTTGATTACTATTAGCAAATTAGCATCTCTGGTTGTATTTAAAGGTCCCGTGGGGTGCTTTAAAATGCAAATAGTCCTCACTGCAGCCTGTAGCACAATGTCATGCATGCACTGTCACGCACATTGAAGTGCACATTCAGGCGTGATGTGTTTAAGCCATGCATACTTTATTTATATCTATTACTTTAGTCTGTAAGCCTATTCTCTGATTTACATTCTGGAGCTGAAGGTGGTGGTACTGCACCAAAATGCTGAATGCCGATTGCTGTAAAAATCTCCAGCCAGGTTGTAAGATAATTCTAGAGGAGCTACTTTTTACTCATACTTGTTAATTTTTGATCATAATTATTTGACTCAATATTTTGGCAGGTAATGGTAACCTTTACATTGAATATGATTTTCAGTAATCTTTACACCACTGTTTGGGTAGATATGTCTTGGACTTCAGTGAGGGGATGCCTAATCTAATGGATATATAGATTTTTTTTATTGAAAATGAATTAATTTAGCATTTTCATCATGGTATAATAAATGATCTTGGCATTTTGGGGACAGCAGAGACATATTACATCTTGTCAAAAGGGCCATAATAGGTGCCCTTCAAACTAAACCTATTAGAATTTAGTCAAGCAAATATGGAATAGATTTAGTAGATTTGACTTGCAATATATGTTTTTAGAAGTGTTTTAAGGTGACAGATAAGTGTCATTTTACAAACTTTGCATATCTGTGATTCATCATTCAGCACACCATTATCGTGCTATCATTCAGATTTTTGTAGAATAAATGTAGCTTTGTTTGTCTGAGTACTTTCTCATGAGGATTAATGTGTCTTTCTTGAATTATAGGAACTAAATGAAGCAATTGGAGAGAAAGCAGATAATGCTGAATGGCTCTGCCAGCGAGCTTATGCCTATATTCTGTTGAAAGAGTACACCAGTAAGGACTTCTTTTCTTTTTTATATATAAATATTGACATATATTAATTATTTATCTTTATTATTTTATATTGTCATGCTTTGAAGAATTTAAGAGATCATTTAAAACTGGGTATTAATAATTTAAAAATAAAGCAGTTAAGTAAGAACAACAAAAATCTGTCTTCTGCTGTTAAATGAATTGTGCAGTACATGCAAAGAAG